>NC_053155.1:294513996-294682436 GCF_016835505.1 Polypterus senegalus
GTCAGGATGCAACAAGCCCAGAAGAAACAGGGGCAGGATCTGAAATATAACCAGGTGGGAGAGTACTGGGGACGAGTTTCTGAGTGGGGGGTTCATTCCGTGGTCCGGAAAGACCCGGTGCAGGCTCCGCTCCCAATACACAAGACTGGGCTAGTAAAGAAACAAAGAGAGTGTGTGGAGACACACAGGAATGGGCTGATTCCTATGGGGTAAGCGAAGGGGGCTTACTATGCTCTCTCGGAGGAGAGAAACTGTCCCTCCCACTAAGGGTCAAGATCCTAGATAAATGTGGGGCATCACCAGACCAGCAGATGGAAAAATGAAAAAACTGGATATTCAATCCACAGCAGCCGACCGAGGAGCAAGCCTTTACTCCATGGGAAAAAGTGGCACTATAGCTAAGACCATTCGAGTGTACCACCTTCCAAATAGTGCAACAGATAGCCTGTTTTCTTTTAATAAAGAATCTACCTGAATGTTTCACCCAGCTGGTCTGGGAAGAATTTTGAAACATGGATGAGCTCATCAAGCTTCTTTAATCACCTAGGATGGCCTCACAATCTGGGACAGCAGAATGGGCCTTTAGCGGATGCTATGGGGATTACGTCCCACAAAATCTGCCTCTTCTTACGAGCTGAAGCCTGTTCCGAAGTCTTTGGATCCGTGGTTGTGCAACTTACCCGGGAATGAAGAGGATTGAGAGAGAAAGTCAGTGCAACTCACCACCCCCTGGTCTGACATGGGACTACTATTATTTAGGCCCTTTAGCTGCCTCCCACTCGTACGTGTGTGACAATATTATCACCCAAGCTGAGATGCTATAAAACCATTGAGAAGCAGAATGCTATGAGTCGTGAACCAGAATACATAAACTACTCAAAGTGAAAATAATGAAGTTGTCTATGGAGTGAATCCTTTCCCCGAACACTGCAAATTATGCTCCATGGATTTATAAGACGTAGAACATAGTGCAACATAGTTCTAGGAGACAGACCATAATAACAATTCAGTACCACCTAGCAACACAGTCACAACATTCTTAAGCTAAAAAATGGCAATGTGATGCACTTAAAATTGAATGATAAAAGAATTTCCACTGATTCCACACTACATTATTAATCCAAATTACTCGAGTATTAATTTGCCATGAGGTTAAAGTTTTCCAAAGACCAACAACAGAGCAATGAGAATGCTTGTTTAAAACAGGAACATTTTTAACAGGGATTTCCAGGTTGTAACGTTTAGTATATACAGTGTCAGTGTTTGCTAGCATTTTCATGAATGACAAAGGAGGAGACTTGAGACTTCTTTTTTCAAAATGGAGAGGTTTGTGTGCCTTTTTTGTGTATATGGTCCCTAACTAATGATGTCAGATGCAGACTGTTAAGGTAATTGGTTCACGTTAAAGCACTATACTATCTGAAAGACTGGAGTTAGTATTTTAAAGAAGAGTGGACCAGGAGACAAGATTTGTGTTAATTTTAATACTAGGAGGTCAAAAACAATCTTTTAGCCAAAACCAAAACAAACCAAGTAATCAAAGTGAGAGAGAATGAAACAAAAGTCAAAAATCGGCAATCAAGGAGATCGTTCGTCAGAAACAAGAGCACTGAACAGAAAATAATCAAAAAGAAAGAGTTTGGAAAGCGATTCAAGGGGTTATCTATCAAACTTGGATAAAACATGGCCACTTGAGCTGACCTTTATACACTTGGCCTAATGAAGGCAAGGTCATGAGCTCTCTGAACAGACCCACAGCATCCTAGCAATGGGATCCACAAAATGGTGGCACTTAAGTGAAAGGCAAAATGGTGTTAGGGGAAATACATATGATTTTTAAAATTTATTACGGTATATGAAACTCAAAAACAATATTAAAATTTTGAAAATCTGCCTGTTAATTAACAAAAATCAGTATACAATCAGCAAGAAACTCCATTAGTATTTGTATCATTTTTTTTAAAAATCAGAGATCTTAACATGGACTGTCCGAAAATGACAACTTTAATATGGTACTGGGGAAAACAGAAAACTGATGATATAAGATCCATCAACCACTGATCTGTCAACTTCAAAACTAACACATTAGAATATTCCTGAATACTATGTTATGTATAGCAAGGGTTCCATATACAGTACGTGGGTCATGGCCAACCTCAGACATCCACACCCTTCACCTGTGGACCCTGTTATATGCCAATGACAATTACCTTACTCATATCTCATGGAGCACATAGCAATAGAATTCATGGCTCGAGGAAAATCACCTGCACCGCAAACTAAGGAAGATGAAGTACATGGAATGCGGTGTTCAAGCCTATAAGTCACCAGACAAGACATCAAGAAGGTCACAAGCTTCAAATACCTTAGTTCCCAGGTCATCTATGATGATGATTCCACCAATGACAGTGGAACATGTGTCAATGCAGTCTTGTGATGGTGGCATCAAGGGACTGGAGTCTTGTGTAATCAGAAAATGCTCACATATCTCAAGGCGAAAGTATACAAGACCGTGGTTTGATATGACCGAGTCACTAGCAAGTGCTACATGTCATGGAAATGAAAATGCTGCATTGGACACTTAGACTCATGAGATGGAACTATGTTACAAACGTTGACGTCCATAGAATTATGGGAGTAGTGCGCATTGTGGACAAGATGCAGGAAGCGTCATTGTCTGTTAAGATGTCTGCTTGACTAGCTCAGTACCATTTAGCACATGGGGAAAACACCACCTCAGCTTAATGGGAGACTTATTGTAGAGCCTGATGGCTAAGGGTAAAGATGACCTCACATGATACTGTTTGAAGAATGTGATATCCCGTGGAGTAGGAAAGTGGCCTCAACCTACACTCTGGGCATCTGATAGATGATGAGCCGAACGGAATCAGAGGAGAGAAGAGGCACAGACCAAAACTGAACGGTGAAAGGTGCAAGCTTATTCAGAAGAGTGCTGTAGTCAGGCAGGCTTTGTTTCAAAGTCCTTCAGCTCTAACAATCCGTCAAAAGCAATTAGAAAGAAAAAGAAAAAAAAAAACAAAAACAGGAAAAAATGTGTGTATTTACTATAAGTATGGTCCATTCCTCTATTCAAAGACTGCACACACACACACAAAATAAAGTCAGTCTTCCTTATTTGAATCTAATTCAGAAGTCTCTTCAAAATGGAAAAATAGGAAACATTATTTACAAGAAAAAGCAAGTGTGTGTATTTACAAAAAGAAAAACAAGTGCACCAATCATAGAAGAAAAAATGATCCCAGTTTATCCCAAATTATCCCAAACCCAAATATGTATATATACCTCCACCAAAACTACCACTTAAAGATATATATATAGAAAAAATATTTACAAAGCCGTCAAGCATCAAAACCAACTGCTCCTTCTATAGCTCAGCAGTGCTTAACGCTACCTCGCCTTGAGGTCCAACAGCGACCCCTGTTAGCCAGGCAACTCCTTAAATAAAACCAGCAAGATTATCCAGCCAATCTGCCACCCCCATCTACTCCACTCACCTATCCAGGTAGATGCTGGTGCATTCTCGCCGCAAAACACACCTCAAACAACTTTCTATTTAAAATTGAACAACTGTTGGTCACGTGCATGTAAGCACAATGGATGGCCAACAGCCGTGCTGAGCTTATGCACACCATAGAAGTTATTCCAGTAAGTAAACCTTATTTACTTAAAATATGGGATCCCCTGTTCTTGCTTACTACTTAATTTACAAATGTAAATACCAGAATTTTCTTCCAGGCATGCTACACATCAAACCATCCGCGATGGGCAGGCTGTGAGGACTCCTGTGTGTCCAGCTATACACCTGCAAGGGAGCTCATAATGGCTATTATCCAGGCTCCCCGTGTGCTCAGACACACCATACTTCACAGTGCACATCCGGCCACATATTATTATGGCAGCGCCTTCAATCCAAAATGGTAAATTCCATTCTTTTAAGCTAGCATACTTTTACCTTTAAAAGCAAAAATGTTCCGGTTTATCTTAAATTGCTAATGCTTGAGGCCGCGCATTACCACAGAGAAGCACAGTTGTTCAGGTTGTTATAAATGTACTCCTATATTATCTAAAACATTATGCAGGGTGTGAGGCCCATTGCTCTGCTTTGAGTAACTCATGATTTGCTTATGGCAACGGACCCTGGACAAACCAGTACATTCATTTTGTTAGATCTTAGTGCAGCATTTGACACTGTCAGACATGACATTCTACTGTCCAGATTGGAGAACTTGCTGGGTATCTCTGGCACTGCTCTCCAGTGGTTTAAATCCTATCTGACTGACAGGCAAGAGTTTGTTAGTCTTGGCAACAGCAGATCCAGCTCAGCACCAGTCACACAAGGGGCTCCTCAGGGCTCTGTCCTCTGCCCTCTGCTCTTCTGTATCTGTATCCTTCCCCTTGGTCGTGTCATTCGTAGCTTTGGACTGGGTTATCATTTTTATACAGATGATACTTGACTCTATTTTAATGTTAAAACTGAAACTCCATCAGGGATTTCTCAGCTCACAACTTGCCTCAGTGAAATTAAAACCTGGATGGGGCAGAACTCCTTAAAATTAAACTGCAACAAAACTGAATTCCTGCAAATTGGCACTAAAGCACAGCTTAAGAAAATGAGCTCCTTCTCAGTCACTCTTGATGATGTTCTCATCAGACCTTATTCTAATGCAAGGAATCTTGATGTCATTTTAGATTCCTCCCTCTCTTATTCTGCCCACATAAACCACATTAAGAAAAATTTCTACTTTCACCTCTGTAAGATGTTTGCCCATTCCTCTCTTTTTCTAATACTGAGAATCTTGTCCATCCTTTTATCACATCCTGCACTGATT
This sequence comes from Polypterus senegalus, assembly GCF_016835505.1. Taxonomy (NCBI): domain Eukaryota; kingdom Metazoa; phylum Chordata; class Cladistia; order Polypteriformes; family Polypteridae; genus Polypterus; species Polypterus senegalus. Next base: position 294,518,847 of record NC_053155.1, read on the forward strand.
ATTGTAACTCCTTACTTGCAGGTGCCACTTCTAAACTTATATCACAGCTCCAATTGATTCAAAACTCTGCTGCAAGAGTCCTAACATGAACCAGCAACAGCGAGCACATAACAGCCATTCTACTTCGCCTCCACTCGCTCCCTGTGTTTTACAGGATTAAATATAAAATTCTGCTATTAACCTACAAAACATGAAATGGCCTCACACACGACTACATCAGCAGCCTTCTCCATCACTATGGTTCTGGTAACCCACTAAGGTCCTCTGATTCTGGAAATTTTATTCTGCACCACACTAACATTCACTCTATAGGTGACAGGGCCTGTATAGCTGTATAGCACCCAGACTTTGGAATGACCACCCTAAATTAATTACGTCAGCTGACTCCATTCTTTAATAAAACAACTGAAAACTTATCTTTAACTTAACCTGACATTCTGCCTTCTCTTTCAGTCTTCCTCTCTGTCCAGATGCTCAGAATAATTTGTGTGTGTGTGTTATATCACAAATGATGTTATTTGTTCAGGCTTTTCTTTTAGTATTGAATTTAGTATTTTACTCTGGCTTATTGTCTTTTATTCTATTTAATGCTTTGTATCTTCTGTATTTAACTGTTTAGTGTTCAATGCAGAGATATTTGTACCCAATGTTACATACACCTTGCTGTTTAAATAAGCAGTTTAAGCATGAGAAGGATGCTATACAAATAAAATGTATTATTATTATTATTATTGACCAGGATAGTCAGCAGCTTCCTGAGTGACATCTGTTCTAACAACTAGGGACTTAATAAGGACTACTCTGATTAAAATTAATTCTGCAAAAATTGTCTTCATTTCATCAGATTTGGAAGAACAAAAATAAAAAAGACGTTTTTTCCAGCAAAATGTTTTCAGACCTCAGGTCCTTGAACCAACAAAAGTAATCCATTCAAAGGTTATTAAGGAAAATCTATTGTGCAGATAATCAGTGTGGCAATTTTTGGGTGTGGATTAGGAATACATCTGCATTTCAAAAATTACATCCACTCTCAAACAGAAAATGACAATTTAAAACTCTGCTAGTGGTTGCATTTTTTTTTTTTGTGAAATAAATTATAATAGACCGTTTCTGGAAAAAGGTCATTGAGTGTGTGTATTGCAGACATTGAATGCATGTAAGTGATTACTAAAAGGCGTACCCATGAACGAGAAAATGTAAAAATAATTCAGTGAGATTAGTCAATGTCGGGGAAGGGTAAGAGGACACTGCATCTACCATTAGAACAATCCTCAACAAACATGGAAATAGAAATGCTTTTTCACAATACATCATTCTATTGAGTGCAGAGAAGCATTTTGTTTGTTGCTAATTGCAAAACTGAGCAGAAATAATACTCTTCACAGATATACTTATAGTACAAATAACAGTGCAAAATGCAAAAATAGATTATAACACTCACTAAATAAAGAACTATCTCATACAACCATACATATTTATTCAAATACATCAAAAAGTAGAAAATAACTAACATAAATGAAAACAACAATATCTGTCCATCCGTTAACTGTAGAACAACAGCCATATTGCAGAAAATAGACAAGCCAGACACAGTCAGAGTCGTGGAGATGACTTTTCCATAGGCAGGCAAACAACTTGGCGGTAAAGCAGTGGCACCGTGTGCTACATGACAATAATGAGAAGAGAAACAGAATGGGCGGAGGGGGGGAGGGGGTTAGTAACAGTTTATAAATATATTACTTATAATTTATAACTAATGACTAACCACAGAAATGCAGGATGCACTGTAAATCAGCAGCTCTAGTCATGGTATGCTAAACTGAAGTAGTGAATCTTCAGTCTGGATTTAAAGCTTTGGGACCCTGTAACTAAAAGCTTGATCCTCCCACTTTTATTTTATTAATCTTTGGAATTCTAAGTAGACTGGCATCTTGAGATCCAAATGTGCGCTCTGGTTTATAAGTAACTAGCAAAATACCCGCGCTTCGCAGCGGAGAAGTAGTGTGTTAAAGAAGCAATGAAAAGAAAAGGAAACATTTTGAAAATAACGTAACCTGATTGTCAATGTAATTGTTTTGTCACTGCTGTGAGTGATGAGTGTTGTTGTCATATATATATATATATATATATGTATATATATATATATTACACACACACATAAACATATATATATATACATATCTATACATATACACATATATACATACATATATATCTACATATATACACACACATACATACATACACACACATATATATAAACATATATATATACATATACATACATATCTACATATATACACACACAGCTATTTCATATCAGTGCAATACGCTGTTTGGTAAAACGGTTGACTCCCGCTCTTACGTGCAATAACAAATCAAATCATTCAGTTGTCTTTGCTCATATGTCATTTTAGAGCTGGACGCCTGGCATCTTTTTTTGGCCACCAGTTCGTTTCTGTTTGGTGTGAGGTTCTGTGTTGTGGAGATTCTCAGGATGGATTGCAGGTGCTCATCAGTGAGGCGACTCCTGTGTGCTGTTTTGTTAAGTCTTTATCACTGAGAAGAGCTTCTCACACAGATATGTGCTACCAAACATGCACAAGGTTCGAGCCGCATGTAGACGGACTTTTTTTGCTCTTCAAAGTCACCAAAGCGCCGTGCAAACTCAGTGCGCAATAACTCTAGCTTCGCAATAACTTTCAGCATCATAATGTAGACTTGATTAACGTGGCAAGTGTTCGGCAAGGCAGCTGAAGCGCTGCATTATGGGATCTGTAGTTTATTGTGTTACCAGCGCTTCATATACCCGGGCCATTAATAACAATAATACAGTATATAAAATGATCTTGCGGGCCGGATATAATTACGCCGGGCGGATGTGGCCCGCGCCCTTGAGTTTGACACATATGGACTAAATAGAACTTGAAAAGATATATTTTTTCAAATGTGATCGCGCAATTCAGATAGAGTTGACGCACTACAGCCTGCATGTCTCAATGAGTCATCCTCCCCTCGCTCTTACTTTTTTACCGTTCATCTAATGAATACACTGAGTATGGCTTTACCAAAACAATCATTGATGGCGAATAAAGTATCCATTATTCGAGTATGTAGATCGGAATATATATATACATATATATATACCCGTGTATCGCAGCGGAGAAGTAGTGTGTTAAAAAGCTAGAAAAAGAAAAGGGAACATTTTAAAAATAACGTAACATGACTGTCAATATACAGTATTTGTTTTGTGAGTGTTACTGAGTGTTGCTGTCATCAAGGATTTGATTATCATCATTTCTTTCAATCAGGTTCGTATTTGTAGGATGTGTTGTGTTCAAGTTACATTCCGTGTTTGTCAATCGTTGTAAAGATGACAGGTTTCATTCATCGATTCGTTTCTTACTGCATCAATAAACAGCTCGTCTTCTTCTTTATCTGAGACCTGACACACTGCATGCACGGGTTTTTTTTTTTTCCACCGTGTGCTTTGTTTCCGCAGTAGCTGGATTTATGAATATGCTTATCAGACGCTTCATAATTTTTGCTGCCTTTTCAATTGTGTAATTCGGTTTTTGTTCAGCGCTCTTTGGAACTGTTGCCTTTTATCTGTGCACTGCGTCAGTTCACGTGAGCCGCTCGGTGTACATGCATCGAAGTTTCCCAGCTGTGCTGGTGCCATCTCGTGCTATGTCCATAGATGTATTTAATGTTACCTTAGTCCTGGCACTTAAAACTTTCTCTCGCAGTTTCGCTGAGTTTGTACCAAACACCACCCTGACCATCTCATCTTCCTCTGCATAAGCACAGTCCTTAACCTGTGAATATTTAGTGGGAGTTTGCTATTGGATTGCCGCTGACGGACGGCCTTATATGGGCAGGCACTAAATTACAAACGCCAGCGGCAGCCTGTCTATGAACTTAATTTAAAGTGTAGGTTTACATCGTGCTTTGTTTCCGAAGTAGCAGAACTCATCAATATGGTTGTATATGTCACTCGCTCGCTTCTTATTGTTTCGCTGCCTTCTCAATTATATAATGAATGTTTTCTTCAGCGCTTTTTTGGAGGTCTTCCTGGTTTTCTATGTACTGCGTGAGTACGTGGGAGGCGTGATGATGTCACACGAAACTCCGCCCCACGGCGTTCAAGCTCATCTCCATTACAGTAAATGGAGAAAAACAGCTTCCAGTTATGACCATTACGCGTAGAATTTCGATATAAAACCTGCCCAACTTTTGTAAGGAAGCTGTAAGGAATGAACCTGCCAAATTTCAGCCTTCCACCCACACGGGAAGTTGGAGAATTAGTGATGAGTCAGTGAGTGAGTGAGTGAGTGAGTGAGTGAGTGAGGGCTTTGCCTTTTATTAGTATAGATGCTATGTTCAGATAAGTAAACAGGACCTTTGCCATTTACGGCTTTATATATTAAAAGGAGGGTTTTGAGATCTGCCCTAAACTTCACTGGGAGTCTTTGTAAGAACCTGAGAACTGGAGTTATGTGTTCATATTTTCTCGTTCTTGTAATCATTCTTGTGGCAGCATACTGTTTATGCCTGCAAAAATCTTCATCCTGTCCATGGCCATTTCATACATTTCTTTCGTCAAAATCTATTTAACAACAACAGCACAAGGTTGAACCCAAAGAATTCTGATAACTTCAGGTTTGTTCGTCATATTTCCAATGCCAAAAGTAGGCTTCTGCAAAAGTGTAATGTAATGTTGCCCCATTAATATTATTTTTACACAAATACAATTTGGACTGTTTAAACCACTTACAGTGCCCTCTATAATGTTTGAGCCAAAGACACATTTTTCCTTGATTTACCCCTTTGATCCAAAGTTTAAAATTAAACAATTCAGATGCAATTAAATTGCACATTAAAGACTTTCATTTAAGTGTGTTTACGTACATTTCGGTCACATATACAGAAATTACAACACTTTTCATACATGGTAGAAGCATTCCCAAAATTTTGTTTATTACAAGAAACTTCATTATCAAAGGTAGATTTTTAAATTAGTAGTAATATGGATATGTATGTATGTGGTTTTGAGTCGGTGTCAAGGAGCTCATGCTGTCTGCTCTGTCCCACCTTGGCTACACTACAAAGCTGCTGCTGGATGTGGCCACCAGTGGCTCCTTCTGAGCACCTCCACATGCTCTCATTTGCATCATTTGTTATCTAGACATTTAACATGACCTGGCTGCACCTTGCACTGCACTTAAGGGCAGAGGTAACACTATCTGCCTCACGTTCCTTAACTTTGGGAGACAATTCAAACTGGATGCTTAAGTAGACTCGCTGCCGGCCACACACCCAGACTGTAGCAACATCTTTTAGCTTAACGGTGAATCAGGACATCAGTGGAAATGAAGGGGAAATGCATTTAGGACTGAAGCCAGAAGCACTTCTTTACACAAGGAGTTGCGAGAATATGGAACACACTAGCAAAACATGTAAATGAGGCAGAAACCTTGACAAACTTTAAGAAGCATGTGGATAAGATATGATGACAGCTTAGTTCTTAGCTAAACAAATGGGCTTGATGGACTGAATGATCTTCTTTTGTTTTTTAAATTTCTTATGTTATGTAAAAGTTCTCTGTCTGCACTTCATCTTTGAAGCTCTGCACTGGCTCCTTACTTGATCAGGTGCTAATCCCAATGATTGTACTATGTGGTGTTTCTTTTCTCCCACTTTTAGCCCCTTTATAATCTGCATTTTAAATTCTAAACACATGGCTTTATGTTTTTTTAACATACTGGGTGAAACATATTATTACTTTCTGAAAAATATTATTTTAATTATGGTATGAAAGAAATAACTAAGCACTTAAACATAATAGGTTTGGGATCTACTACCCCCATAATATCAATGACATACAATGACTGTTGCCTGTAGGGAGGTTATTTAATGACTTCCACAGCACTCTAGTAGACTGGCACTCAGACATGGGCATTTTATGTTGATTTTGTTATAAAGAAGCTTTATTCTCAGAGTTTTTTAACCAATGCATTACTGTGCTTTCTTATTTAGCATATTCATTTTGCATATGTTGGTTACTTTCATACTGTTTAACATCCTTTGGTGGCTGTACCATTTTTAATGAAGATTTTGAACTGAGTAACACCTACGCTACTGGGAGATTTTCTTGCGTTTGAATCCTGCACCTGTTTACCAGAGTTCCCACATTTCTTCTGTGCTTGCCTTACTTTTTCTGTGGGTTCTCCAGTTTTCCATCCCAAACACTTGCTTGTTTGGTAATTCAAAATTTTCCCTTTCTTTCAATCTGAATCTGTTCTCCAGTTTTCCATCCCAAACACTTGCTTGTTTGGTAATTCAAAATTTTCCCTTTCTTTCAATCTGAATCTGTGCGTCAATACAGTGGGCTCTGCACAGACCTGAAGGCCACATCTGGAAATGGTTCCTGCCTCGAACTCAAGTCCCGTATGATCCTGGGTTGGATTAAGCACGTTTGAAAGTGTTACATTGGGTTATTTAAAGAGGGGGGAACAACTGAAAGTGCAACACACTTTCAAAAAAATATTGTAACAGAAGCTCAGACTTGAAGCTGGCTTTCAAGAAGTAGGACATTTAGCTTATACTCCAAAACCAGCTTTTTGGCTTCTCTGAACTACTGTAATCTAATGTGTTTTTTCTTTATTCATTGATGAAGTAGGATTGAAGACTTTCAAAGAACTCCTAAATCCCACTGACACACTTTCCTTGAAGGAGGACTCACTCATCACTGGAGCTGAGGTCGCTGAGGTAGGTAAAAAACCTCCTAGGTGGCAAGATTCTGGGCTTGGATGATATTCACCCTGGGTATCGTTGGACTATCTTGAGTGACAGACGTCTCTTCAACATTGCATGGAGTTCAGGGACAGTGCCTCTGGATTGGCAAACTAGGGTGGTGGTCCCCATCTTTAAGAAAGGTGACTGAAGTGTGTGTTCCAACTTTAGGGTGATTACACTCCTCAGCCTACCTAGGAAGCCCAGGGTTCCAGAATGAAGGATTCTGCTATTGGTCAAGCCTCAGATTCAGGAAGAACAATGCAGATTTAATCCCAGTCGCAGAACATGGCAATAACTTTTTACCCTTACAAGGATTATGGAGGGTTCATGGAACTTATGCCCAACATGTGTTCATGGAATAATGCCCAACAACTCCCTACATGTGTTTTGTGGATTTGGAAAAGGCACACAACCACATTCCTCGGCCTTGGGTGTATGGCATACTGGGCCTAATGTTGTTGGCTTTTCAGTCCATGCACAACAAGAACAAAACCTTGTCTCATCTCCAGTGGCGTGGGGCTGTGCCAGGGTTGCCCTTTGTCATTGATTTTGTTCATAATTTTTATGGACAGAATTTCTAGACACAGCCAAGGAATGGAGGGTGTTCAGTTTGGTGACATCAGGATTGCATTTTTGCTTTTTCCAGATGACGTGGTCCTGCCAGTTTCATTGGGTTGTGACCTTAGACACACTGCATCCCAATGTAAAGTGGCCAGGAGATGAGGATCAGTACCTCTAAATCAGTGGTCATTATTCTCAGTCGGAAAAAGGTGGAATTCCCTCTCCAGGTTGGAAATGAGGTGTTGCCTCAAGCAGAAGAGTTAGTCTCTCTGGTTCTTGTTCATGAGTGAGGGAAGACGGGAGTTCGACAGGTGAATCAGACTGTACATTGTACCAGTCAGTCATGTTAGAGCTGATCCGAACGGCGACTCTCTTTTGATTTACTAGTTGGTCTATGTACCTACCCTCTCCATTAGTAGTGACCAAAAGAGGTAGATCATGGATACAAACAGCTGGGCTAGCCACCTCTCCCTATCCCCTTAGTTGTTTGATGTATCCTTGGAATACTTAACACACTGGCATACAGAGATTAGAAAGTGTGCACTGGTACATATGTATTATTGCACAGATGTCTGCTTAGGGAACAACTTAAGGGTTTGGTTGACTATTACTCCCCAGGAACACAAAAACGATTTCTCTTTTCCTCTACCCTCTGCAGAAAGGAAGATTGATGTGCCTCCAACCATGACATAACTTCCAGGGTCACTCCACCTGGACCCGCCTCTTCCCCCAAGGAACCATCAAAACCAGAAGTGCAGCCATCTTGAACAGACTCCGTGAACATGCGAAAAAGTCTCAACTAATTTGTACCTAATACGCTTTTTTTGTGTCATTTGCGCCATTTCAATATACGGGTTTGCCTTCTAGGTGCCCCATATCCTTTATAATTGTTTTATTATTACAATTAATAGTAGGGCCTAGGCCATTTAAACTTTATATGTAAGAGGTGGTTGTATGGTTATATTTGTAAATGTTTTGTAGTGATCAGTAAAATATTTCCTATGAAATTGATTTTGCAGTAAAACTGAGGGTTTGTTTTGCAGACAAATCAGTGAAATAAATTGTATTTAGCTTCTGATTAAATTCATTGTATTCACAAAAGAAGAAGGATGTTTAGTTCCTGTGTGGAAGTGTTTTGTACCTTAATGCTGCAAGGATTCCTTTTGCCTGCTCATTTAGTATTTAAATAAGAATTTCTTGTGGAGAAAGAAAAATCACTGGAAGTGCACATATACCAGGATTAGGTGGTTGCAAGGGAACCTTGGTGGAGCATTGGTGATATGGGGTCAGGTTTGGCAGCAATGACTTTCCATGTACTGTACACAGGGTTGTCCTGTGTGATTGTGTGCTTTGGTATTTCTTTGCATGGAGAATATGCAGCATATCACAATTTTTTAATTAATGCACGGCACTCCTGCTTAATGCAACTGCAGAAAAAAACAAAGGTAAACAAAAAAGTGTGAATGAGACTTTATGGAGGAATATTTCTTGTTTCACAATTAGCAACTGCAAAAGCGCCTTCGATCTTAGTGTCATTAAACTGTAGGTAATCAAAACTTGCTTATTTTGCTCATCTTGCCACTACTGCTTTATGCATGGATCATTTTGTTATGTTTGTTGGTACCCTATTTCATGAAGATGGTTTTAGGCGCTTTTTCACTACAAAGAAGCTTGGAATTTGTGGACACTGGTGTGCATTGTACTTATGCTGGATCCAAAAATGATGACTTCTTTCTGGGGTGGAAGGACTGAAAGAGATGGAAGTGGAGCTGGGACTTACACAATGTCTATATCCACTGGAAAGTCGAGATTTTCCTGGTTGTGGGTGGAAACAAAGGATAAACATCAGAGATGCAACCTCCATTTCCTTTCCCTGCGTTTCATTTACGTCAGAGCCTGAAAGAGACAGATTTTGATCACGCATGTGTCATTTTGATAAACATCTGATCATATAAATTATAATCCACCAAGACATGTCTTAAAAGTTAAAGGATAAAATTCCATATTCATTTCACAGCATGTCTAGCTACACAGGTATCTCGATAGCACTACATACCTTGTGGCAGTGTGTAAAATTATAAAATTGGAAGATAAGTGTAAAATACATAATGAAAAAAAAAATCACACTAAATAGATACAGCATTCAGAATGAGTGAGATGAAAAGATACTGTTGGCCATATTCTACAGTGTAGTTAAATAAAAAATTCAAAAGCGGTAAGAATCAGAACAAAAATATAATCCAAAAAATTCTGTTCATGTAGTCATTTTAAAAAATCTTCGAGGGAGCTTAAAAAAAACAAACAAGATGAGAGTATATTATTATTTTTTTCTCTCTGACAAATAGAAGACAGAAAAATACATAATTGCCCTTCCTCTGAAGTCAGTCGTTGTTTTAGCAGTATCAGAGTCATACATTTGGTTTCTTATCTGATTATTTTCCAAGCTAGAAAAGAGGAAGGGTCAAAACACACATACAATTTTCAATTCAGCTTTTGTTAAAAAAATGAAGAAGAAACAACCGATCAACAACAAGAAACATGATTTTATCTGAAAAGATGTATGGTAGTTCATATGAGGAACATGTTCTGAAAGGGTGATTTCTGCTTTTATAAGATTACTATTGCTATGTAAACTTTTGAATGCCGTTTTCCCATATTAATATGATTTTCAGTAATAGAACTGAATATGATCGACCAACGTTTAGATTGTGCCAGTCATAGTCAAGCCATGCTAAAATATCTAAGATATTTAAGTGATTGAAGAGTGATTTTTTTCTGGACATTTAGAAATTGGCTAAAAGTATTGTAGAAGAAGTAGTCTCAACACACGAAAAAGGTTTGGGGCAGCCACCCGTATATTGTCCCTGGCTGCAAAAGGGCAAAGAGATAAGCAATGATGTGCTCTGGTTGAGTTCCAAAACTGAACTGATCTGGTTAGAAAAAGATGGCGGCTTTAAAAGCCGAACACGGAAGTGATGTCATCTATCCGAAACTGGAAGTGACGTCAGTCTGGGTGCCAGAACCGGAAGTGACATCAGTCTGGGCGCTGGAACCAGAAGTGTCATTCATTCATGCAGGTTTTCCTGTATTTGGCCTGCAGAGATAACCGAGGTAGGTTTAGTGCACCCCGCCACCTCTTAGCCTGCTGGGTAATTACCACTACTCGGTCCACTCAGCTCCCTCCTAATCCCACGTCTGTGACAGTATATATAATAAATTACCTGACACTTGCTCATCTGATGTTCCACTTCACAGAATCAGATGACTGCGGTAGAGAAACAGTGCCTGAAAATGTGCTCCACTGTTTTCCTTGTGTCTGTGTTATTTCTCCTTCCAGTATTCAGGTGTTCTCCACACATCTTCAAACGTAGTCAAAATGTGCTGAAGGTTAGCACACTGCTAAATTCTACCCCGACTTCTGGGCACATCCTGGAGACTGAGCTGGGTTAGGATTGTTTGCTTTTGCTTTCACTTGTTAGTAGCAGGGTGCAAGTTTGCATTTTTGTAAGTACTGCTGCCTAATTAGGGTCCATTGTAAGTCAATGCAGGGATCCAAAGGTTCTTTGTTCCTGCACTAGTGGCCAGGAAGAGCCGATTATATGCTAATTGGAGGTAGCTGGCATAGAGGCAGAGCACAGTATTTAAGGAGCTGTAAAGAAACAGCTATGCTGTCTCACATCTGCAGAAACAGCAGACTGATATCCTACACTCCTCCAAAAACTTGTAAAACCAAAGCCTTTACACTCTTGACAAATCATTCATCCATCCATTTTCCAACCCACTGAATCGAGCACAGGGATCTGCTGGAGCAAATCCCAACCAACACAGGGCGAAAGGCAGGAACCAATCCCAGGCTGAGTGCCAACCCACCACAGGACACACACACACACACACTAGGGCCAATTTAGAATTGCCAATCCACCTAACCTGCATGTCTTTGGACTGTGGGAGAAAACCGGAGTACCCGGAGGAAACCCACGCAGACACGGGGAGAACATGCAAACTCCATGCAGGGAGGACCCGGGAAGCAAACCCGGATCTCCTTACTGCGAGGCAGCAGCACTACCACTGCACCATCATGCCGCCCTTTGACAAACCAGTTCCTGACAAAAAATATTAGAAGAAACGCTGTAAACAAGAAAAGTATAGAAGATTATTTTTAAAGCTCTACCATAGATGAAATATGTGAACTGTTATCTAAGATCCTACTACATACAGTGCCCTCCATAATGTTTCGGACCAATAAATATTTTCCTTGATTTCTCCCTCTTAAAATTACAAATCAAACAATTCAGACCTGATTGAAGTACACATTGCAGGCTTTTACTTAAGGGGTTTTGCCTATATTTAGTTGCACGATGTAAAAATGACAACACTTTATGTGCATGTCCCCAACACCCCCTTCCCCCCATTTAAGGACACCAAAATGTCATCATATTTAGGATTTTCCTTATTCCTTGCAGGCAATGACTGCTTAAAGTCTGTAATTCATAGACATCACCAGGATTTCCCCTTGGGATTAATAAAGTATCTATCTATCTATCTATCTATTTCTATCTGCCAAGCCACTAATGTAGCCATCTTCAGTTCCTGTTTGTTTTGAGGTCTTGTCCCCTTATGTTTTCTCTTCAACATACGGAAGTCCTAGTTATTGGATTTAAAATGGGGTGACTAGCTTGGCCATTCAAGAATGTTCCATTTTTTACCTTTGAAAAAATATCATGTTCCTTTAGCAATATGCTTGGATCATTATCTTGTTGTAGTATGAAGTATCATTCATTGAGTCTGGGGCATTTACTGGAACTCGAGCAGATCAGATTTTTCTACACACCTTAGAATTCAATGTGCCACTGCAGTCAGCAGTTCCATCATCAGTGAAGATAAGTGTGTCAGGACCTGTGGCAGCCATAACATCCAGCCACCATGTTTAACAGATGAGATGGTCGGCTTTGGATCTTGGACAGTTCCCTTTAGTCTCCACACTTTGCTCTTCCCATCACTCTGATCAGATTTATCTTTGTCTTCTCCGTCTATAAGACCTTTTCCCAAATTTCTGCAGTACTTTTTCACAAACTGTTTGCATCTTGCAGTGTGGCCCCTTATTTCTGTTCATGAAGTCTTCTGTGGATAGTTGTCACTGCTTCCTGTAGACTGTTTCTGACCTTTCAGACAGGCATTTGGGGGCTTTTTCTTTACTATAGTGAGGATTCTTCTGTCACCTGCAGTGGAGGTCTTCCTTGGCCTACCAGTCCCTTTGTGATTGCTGAGCTCATCAGTGCATTTATTCTTCTTAACAATAGTTGATTTAGGTAATCCTATGTTTTTACCAATGTCTCGCCTGGTTTTATTCTTGTTCTTCAGCTTCATTATGTCTTCATTGCACAGCTGTTTTCCTTATGTCGAACAATGCCAACTACAGATTCTAAAAGGCAGAAGTGAGCCGAGGTATCTTATGAAGCAATGAAACACACCTGAGGAATCACAAACACCTGTGACGCCAATTGTCCCAAAACTATGGTACCCTGAAATGGGGGAACACATAGAAAAATTGTTGCTATTTCTACATGGTGTGACCGAAATGTATGCCTCTCCTTAAATGATAGTCCACAATGTGCACTTTAATCACATCTGAATTTTTGGATTTGTAATTTTAAGCTGTGCAGCAGAGGGATACATCAAGATAAAGTGTGTCTTTGTCCCAAACATTATGGAGGGCACTGTATGTGAAAGCTTTTTGAAAATAAAAAACCGCACTGCAAAGGTTTGCATTCCTAAAAGGCACCTCCAGAGACTAACCAACCTTCACAAAACTGAGCACCCAGGCAAACCAACGGTTTGTGATAATCCTGAAGAAAATGAAAAGAATAGCAACAAGATAAGACTATAACGGATCAAATCTACACTCAGATAGTCAAAACAGGAATAAGACACTACAGCATCCTATCAGAAAATAAGAATGCACTAACAACATGTATACTTTGCTCCGACAACCTATAAAAAAAAAAAGCTGTTAATTCAAACCAAGTTAAGTGAATGAAGGGCAGAAAAGGGAAAGACTTGTTGCTGGAGGTTCCATCTTCCAAAATATCACTTTCTTTGAAATCCTTCCAGCAACACATGAACGGAACGTAATATTCAGTCAAAATACATGATGAAGTCATGGTGTGAACAAGAAGATTTAACTATTCTCAGCCACTCGAATGTCTTTCACCATAACCTTTTCCAAAACTGATGAGATTGATTACTACCACAAGGTCTTTTAGGAATCTTCAGGAAAGAGTACAAACATTTAAAGTAGGTAGTGTGGAGCGAAAAATGTAGAAAGACATTAGAAAAAACAGCTAAACTGACCTAAAGAACATTTGACCAGAAAGACAATAAGTGAAATTTCTTAGTTAAAATGTTCACTCCTTAAAGCAAGGATAATTAGAAAGAAAGGAAATGTGTGAACTAGAGGTAACAGTACCGACATGGGCCTACCAATGACGGGGGCATGGCTAAAAGATAGTGATGAAGTGATGAAGAGGGATATATTAGTGAGTATTCATGCTTCAGAAAAGATAGACAAGAAAGGAAAGGAAGTGGTGTGGTGTTGAATGTGAAAAATGATATCCATACCCATAAATTCAAGGTGGAGGAAGGGAATATGTCATAGTCACTGTGAGGTAAGCTATTAAAGAAGGAAACCAGAGATTTGGTCGTTTGACTTTGCTACAGGCTGCCAGACGGGAATATTTTGGGTAATGAGGTTTTATTAAATCAAATCAGATGTACATGCAAGAAAGAGGATGTGGTGATCATGGTTGATTTTAAATTTAAATTTCCAAGCACTGATTGGGAAGCCCCTATCACAAATATGAAAGAGGAAACTGAAATTGTCCTGGATGGTAAGACTGTTTTCTTACCAAGTTTGCTTCCAGTGGTAATAACTGTCTAGATCTCATCTTTTCAAACAATATACTTTAAACAGCAGTGATCACAACATGGTAAAATTTTAGACTACCTTTGAAAACATACAAATGTATGCCAAAACAAAGACCTTTAATAGAAAGCAGAGAACGGGAAGGAAAAACTCAGCAAACGTAAATGATAAATGCTCTCCCTTCAGAGACATTCTAATCCAGGATTAAAATAAATGTATTACTTTCAAAATCAAACAAAATGACCAAAAATCAACTGAAATGTATAAATAAGGACATTATTAAAAAGGTAAAACTGAAAACATCAGTGTACAGAAAAATTTAACAACACCAAAATAATTCAATTACTCAGACATCATGCAGGTGATGGAGGTAACAGAGCAAGATGCAGAGGACAGGAAGATATGGAAAAAGATGATCCGCTGTAGCAACCACTAACAGGACTAGTTGAAAAAAGAAGAAGACTCTAGTAAAAAGACAATTTAAGAAACCTCAGAGACATAAAGAGGAAAAACACTGAAAACTACAAAGAAAGGGCAAATGAACTGAACAAATATTTCACCCAAGTTTTTTTAAAGGAAGAAACAAATGGAATGCCCCATGCAGAAAGTAAAACAAGCTCTAAGTTCATTGATTTTAAAACAGAAGATGTGGGATTTTATCCACTGTATTGAAAGAAATGTGTGGCAGAAGGCTGGGGCCCTTGCCTAGCTGGAATGCCTCTGTGATGGAAGACTAGGGGAGAGGGCATATTCTGGGCAATACCTCCACCAGAACACAAGAGGGCAACCCCCCTGGCTTAAAGTGGAGCCACCGCTAGGCGGCACCTGGACAGTTTCTGAGCCTTGGGTAGCAGGACTTCCACCACACCCAGAAGTGCTGCCGGAAGAAGATCTTGGAGCACCTGGAGCACTTCCGGATGTCCTATAAACGGGACCGCCTCACTCCATTCGAGGAGCCAGAGTTGGAAGGAGGTGGACAAAGCTTGATGAGAGAGGAGTGGAAGCATCAGAGAAAGAGAGAAGGAAGAAAGAACTGGGTTTTGGTGCTGTATTGACTGTGCTCTGTAGGGGGGAATGAAGATAAAGTGCTGCCCCACTTGGATAAAACTTGTGTCTCATGTATGTCTGTATCAGGTAGGGTGGCTGGTACGTCCCCTGGTGGTCCACAAACGAAAGACGTTATCTGTTAACTGTTATTAGGCATATTTGAGCAGTCACTTGAGAATAAATGAGTGCCTGGTTACCAGAAAGTTGCAAAAGTGACTGCAATCTTCATGAAGAGAGACAAAATGTAATTTTCTAACCCACTTAATCCAGACCAGAGTCACAGAAGTGGGTTGGGTGGGCACCCCAGGAACAAACCCTGGGCAAATTTAGTGGGAGACAAAATGGATCCTGGTAAGTACAGACCAATAAATCTTACTTCTGTGCCATGCAAAATTATAGAAACTATAATAAGAGATACATTTGGAAAGTACCTATTATGAAAATAGCATACTAAATCACAGCTAGCATGAGCTTATGAGAGAAAGAAGTTGCAAAGCAAATATTAAGATTTTTTTTTGAATAGGAAAATGCAGTAGTTGACAAAAGCAAACCATACGACATAATTTACTTAGACGTTCAAAAAGCCTTCAAAGAGTCCCACACTAGAAGCTGTAGGCATCAGAGGTAACTTACAAAACTGGACCTCAAGCTGGTTAAGTGTCAGGAGATAAAGAGTAATGATACGAGGAGAATAATCCACATGGAGTGAGGTCATCAGTGGAGTCCCTCAGGGGTCTCTCCTTGGACCATTAGTTTTCCTGAATTATATTAATGACATTGATTCCAACACAGGCAGTGAACTTATTATGAAATACATAGATGAAATTAATATTGGAGCAATGGCAGACATTGAGGAAGCAGTGAAACAATTCAAAATGACTTGGACAAGCTTCAGAACTAGGCAAACACTTTACAAAATTCAGTTTAATGTAGCAAATACTACATACTAAAACTAGCCCAACAGGAAGTAGTTTCCACTTAAAAAAAAAAAAAAAAAGGTCAATATCACCGTTGAAGTAATTGTATCCACTTTTACTCTTTTTCTATCTTTCTCATACATGACTCACAACTTTGTATTTTTGGAAACTCCATCACCCAGAAACTACCTCAACAGGAAGCACTTACTACACAAAGTAAAAAAGTGAAAGCTACTGCTGAAGAAAGCTGTGCAGCTCTGGACAAGTTTTTTTGGAAAATGCATATTTTTGTGAAATAATAATCAAAGGGTGAGTGTATGCATGAGTGCTCCTGAGATGGACTGTAACCCTGTCTACTGCTGCTAGAACTGGCTTTGGCCCCTATGACCCATACTATTTATTAAATTGGTTTAAGAATATTATGTTTTCTTGCTCAAAGAAACTATACTTTACTCTGAATGTTAAAATCTTGATTTCATTTACAAACATGATGGTAATAGTGCCATGTAGAGAGCTACTAAATGTTAAAAGACGTAATTACATCTGACCCTAAGGACCAAGAAAAACTAAGTTTGTGGACAGATAATCTAATGAACTAAAATATTCTACTGTTGACAACTGTCAGATATAAGTTAAACAGAATCACTGGAAGTTTTTCAGAGTGGTGTGGCAGCACTAAAAGTTACTATAAGTGGGTTCTTGGCATGAAAAACAGTGCAGTAAACTTCACGCTAAAGTAAGAAAGTTCTGTTTCATTCAGAGTATCACAGAAACATGGAATACCATTATCTGTGGTATACTGTAATAGATTGTAATGCTTGCGGACTTTTAAAATTCAATTTGTGGTCATTTTGGAGAATTAGGTGAATACGATTAGAAGCTTTGAATGGCTTGTTCTCGTGAAAATTGTTCTAATGTTCTGCTTTAACACTAGAATTACCAAAGCCCAAGAAACAAATTTATAATCCCGGCCCACCTTAAATCCCTTCGCACCTCTCCATCAATGTCTTTTGTGTTTTAAATGTGTTAATCAATACAAGCAGCAAGTTGCTTGCTATCCTGTCCCCCCCACTGCCGCAGTTCAATTCGCAAAGAAGGTTCTCAGTGCTCAGTGTTTATCTTGGAGTGAGGTACTTTGAGTGGTATAGGGTAAATAATATATCATTATTTGGAATACATACATTTCATGTGTGTTCCATGTCTACAACAATCTATGTAAACACATTGTTAAAACAGAAACGTTTTTCATGTTCAGACAAAATGTAGACATGAAGTGTATAATGTGTGAAGCCTGAAGTCCAAATATCAAATAAATACTTTCACAAAATGTTCAAGTATAACAAAACAAGTGCGCTTTTATTCAAGAATTTAACTGCAGAAAAAGAACTCACGTTAGGGTGCGACATTGACACACCCTTAGTTTGACCACTTTGGTGGTGCAGTGGTGAGAACTGCTGTCTTGTAATCAAGATGTTCATGGTTCAGTCTTGGACGCCTCCATTTTGAGTAGTGAGCTGCTTTTATTCTTACTATTATAGAATTAAAACATACATTTGATTTGTGTCTGTAACAGCTGGTGTAAATTTATAGTACTTGTAAAAGTTAGCTTTATTTAGTTTTCAAATAAAGACGTGTTATAACAGAATTGAACTCAGATGAGGATGAGGGTTCTACATCAGAGAAAGAGAACAGAAGACCTCCCCGCAAGAAACGTTCACTCACATATAAGAACAATGCAGCTGCACCAGGCGTAAGGGTGAAAAATGGCACAGTTTGGTTGCAGCAAGAAGTTGGGCGCCATCCTGCCATTCAGTCTGCCCCACACGTGTCCTTCAAAGAAAAAAAAGCAGGGCTTACAGAACTTGCCAATGTATTGTGCAAAGTCCTATTTGCGATTATGTTTTATGATGGTCTTTACATAAAAAACATTTACATGTTACTTATATAAACGCCAAATCGAATGTTATTTACCTTGATTTATCTTTTTTACAGCATAAAGTCACAAGTAGACTGCAGAGCAGAGCATACTCATAAAGTACATGTGTACTGAAGTGAATTTAGCTGTATATGGAAGCTCCAGTCGGACTCTATGCAACTATAAATAAGTACTATTTTCCTAAAAAAGTACATGTGCAATCTACTGCAATGTATGCATTCCAAATGACGATATATTACAGTAATCCCTCCTCGATCGCGAGGGTTGCGTTCCAGAACCCCCCACGATAGATGAAAATCCGCGAAGTAGAAACCATATGTTGTGTAGTTATTTTTATATATTTTAAGCCCTTATAAACTCTCCCACACTGTTAAAATTATTAGAGCCCTCTAGACACGAAATAACACCCTTTAGTCAAAAGTTTAAACTGTGCTCCATGACAAGACAGAGATGACAGTTCTTTCTCACAATTAAAAGAATGCAAATAAATCTTCTCTTCAGGAGCAGAGAATTTCAGAGAGAGAGAGAGAGAGAGAGAGAGAGAGAGAGAGAGAGAGAGAGCGCTCGCAAAGAAAAGCAAACAATCAAAAAATCAATACGTGTGCTTTTAAGTTTGCAGCAGCATTTTTTAGAGGAGCGTCAGTATCTTCTAAGCAAACAGCCTCTGTGCAAACAGCCCCTCTGCTCACATCTCCTCCGTCAGGTGCAGAGAACATCAGAGAGAGAGAGAGCGAGATTAAAGCAAACCATCAAAAAATCAATAAGTGTGTTTTTGGAAGCACCGCGATAAAGCGGCATTTCTCAGAGGTGCGTCCGTATCCACTAGGCAAACAGCTTCTGTGCAAACAGCACCTCTGCTCACAGCCCCTCCGTCAGGCGCAGAGAATGTCAGAGAGGGTGAGATAGAGGCAGAGACAAGCAAACAATCTTATAGCATTGAGGAGTTTTAGTTAATATGTAATACATGCTCTGATTGGGTAGCTTCTAAGCCTTCCGTCAATAGCGTCCCTTGTATGAAATCAACAGGGCAAACAAACTGAGGAAGTGTGTAGCATAAATGAAAAGACCCATTGTCCGCAGAAATCCGTGAACCAGCGAAAAATCCGTGATATATATTTAGATGTGCTTACATTTAAAATCTGCGATAGAGTGAAGCCGCGAAAGTTGAAGCGCGATATAGCGAGGGATTACTGTAGTTACCCTCTACAACTGCCAACACTTCACTCCAAGATTACCACTGAGCACTGAGAACCTTCTTTGCGAATTGAACTGTGGCATTGGGGGGGAGTGATGGGATAGCAGGCTGCTTGTGCTGATCAACACATTTACAACACAAAAGATGCTGACGGAGAGGCAGGAATGGATTTAAGGTGGGCTGGGATTACGAGTTTTTATGTAGGCTTTGTTAATTCTAGTGTTAAAGTGGACAGTCAACTTAATGTGGAAATCCCTGGAATATAAAAAGCAGACAAACTCACCCAGACAGGAAAATAATTTACAAAAATAATAAATCGAAATAACTGCTGTGAATGTTACCCGGGCATGGACAGGCGGACATGTTGTTTTCCACCACCACATGTTTATTTACAACTATTATTTACAATTCAAAGTGCACACAAACCCCTTCAAGTCCCCCAAAGTCCTGGCCAATACCACACAATGCCTTCACTCTTCGGGCCGCCTCAACTCTCGTTTCCTGCTTCGTCCTACTTCCACCCGACTCCAGCCTCGAATGAAGGCAGACAGCCCCTTTTATTAGCACCCGGATGTGCTCCAGGTGGGTTCCGGCAATCACCCGAAGTGCCGGCTGTACTCCCGAAAGCTCTCCGGGTGTCCCTGCTTCTCTTCCCCCCTAGCACTTCCTGGTGTGGTGGAAGTGCTGAGGTCCAGGGTTCCCAAGGCATTGGGGCGGCCCCTGGCAGTTTGGGGGTGTTGGCCAGGATACACAGCCGGCAATCCCTCACAGTTCCCTCCCCTCAGCAAAGCCCAGTGGGGCGGAGCGTCCAGCCCCGCGAGGGACGTCATCCTCCAGGAGGAGCCTCTGGTTGTGGCTGGTCCTTGGCTATGACGGGGAAAATACCTCTTAGAGAACCTAGGAGGAACATCACAGGAGTAAAACAGCTTTTCCTCGGTTCTCCATGGATAATTATTCCAAATGTGGCCCGGCGGGCAGCATGCATAACATAGTTGTCGGCCCTTTGTTAGTCTCCCCCTGCGAAACTGAAAACAGCTCGGAAACTCTGGCTCTGCCTCTTTGTACAGTGAGAAGGGTTCCATGGCTGCCCCCTTTTCTAGTCTGTTAGGAGACCCCCGTTTTAATTTCGGGATCTCCCGTTTGATCTGAGGCTTGTTCACAGTTTGAGTCTCTCTATTAATAAACACGTACTGTGTCTTTAGGACAGTATACCTCGGAAAGCAAGCACCATCCAGCTGCTCCGGATAGATCGACTCTTCCCCCGACCACTCAGTCAACGTTGCGGCCTCTCTTGTAGGGCACGCAGTGATTTGGCACCCACTATTTATTAAAAGCGGGCCCGGATCACACTGCGTCCCTATTAGATTATATACGGTACCGACATTACCTGCCTGTACCGCCAAATCATATAACACGGGAGGCTCTCGGTCTAATCGCCGCAGGTACTCACGTACTTTTCTTAAAGGCGCTTCGGCCGCTGCTCCCAACGATCTTCTTAATTGCCTCCAATGTCTGCAAAATACTCCACACGGGCTCTATTAATTTTTTGAGCTCCCTCACGTCAAAACAGTTAGTTAATTCGGCTGGAGGTAGGGTTACTTCCTGGTTCACCTTACCGTCCGGCCTGGAGCCAATGAACACGCCCGCTGTCGGCACGTGCTCTGACGGGTTCCGCAAGGGAGCCTGGGATTTGGAGTTCGCTATGGACGAGGACCGGGCCGCCATCTTTGGCTGACTGCGATCTGCCTGTATTAATTTGTTGTCAGATCGACCAGCCATTTCCCGGCCCTCCTTACCTTCTCGTGGGTTGAGCGGTGCTTCGCTCACCTCCCCCTTCCCTTTTGAAAAGTCTAAGTTCGTCTTCTTTTGGGCGAAGTCGAAAGTAGCAGGACACGCACCTCCTCTTTTCCCCAATCACATCAATAACAACAACATTTATTTATATAGCACATTTTCATACAAACAGTAGCTCAAAGTCCTTTACATAATAAAGAATAGAAAAATAAAAGACACAATAAGAAAATAAAATAAGTCAACATTAATTAACATAGAATAAGAGTAAGGTCCAATGGCCAGGGTGGACAGAAAAAACAAAAAAAAAAACTCCAGACGGCTGGAGAAAAAAATAAAATCTGTAGGGATTCCAGACCATTAGACTGCCCAGTGCCCTCTGGGCATTCTACCTAACATAAATGAAACAGTACTCTTTGGATTTAGAGTTCTCACGGAAGGAACTTGATGATGATGGTCACGTAGACTTCTGCCTTTTATTCCATCCATCATTGTTGGAGCATCATGATGCTTTGAGTAGGTGGTGGTGGCACCACAAAGAAACCGGAAAAAGAAACAGAAGAGAGAGTAGGGGTCAGAATGCTGTATGCTGGTAGAGCAGCCGATCACATTATGTCACACCCAAAGACCACCTCCAAATAATGGTTGGCTTATATAATACGTTACAAAAGGGTAAGAATTTTCAACCGCTATAGTCTCATATAGAGTAAAAGCAGGTAAAATAAGGACAATTGATGCCAGTAAAGTATATAGCTATTACTTTTACATTAGTGAGTGGCAGAATGGGAAATTGTCTTAATAGTTAGTGCTGCTGCCTCACAATTCCAGGATGTGGGTTTGACCTTCTGCCTGGTCAGTATACTTTACTTGCACATTTTTCACATTCTCCCTTTGTCTGTTGTGGCAGAAGACCAGGGACTTTGCGCCACCGGGACACCTGAGGAATGGAAGGACCGGGAGAGGGACAATATCTTCCCCAGGGCGCAAGAGGGCAGTCTCCCTGGATTACATTAGGGTCATGGATGGAGAGCTTGGGAGCTCAACCCTGTGGGGGTCTGTGGCCACCACCAGGGGGTGCCTGGATGATCCCGGAGCCCTGGATGGCAGCACTTCTGCCACACCAGGAAGTGCTGCCGGAAGAAGAACCGAGTGCACCTTGAGTGCTTCCGGGTGCCTATGCAGCACTTCCGCCCAACAGGAAGTGCTGAAGTACGTTCATTGGGGCGCACCTGGAGCACCGGAGTTGGGAGGAAGAGAACAGAGCTCGTGAGGAGTGGAGTAGAGGTGGCAATAGAGAGAGAAGACGAGAAAGGACTGTGAGCTTTGCTGGTGATTTGTGCATTGTTTGGTGCTGTGTGCAGGAGCAGAAATTAAACGTGTGTGTTCTTGGAATTCTGGCTGTCTCTGTGTCTGTTTGTGTCTGGGCATCTTTCACATTATATTAATGTTTGCCTGAGTATTTTGGCTTTCTTCCTTCATCCTAAAGATGTGGATGTTAGGCTAATTAGTGATGTTTTATGAGTCAATATGAAGAGTATGGCTGTGAGCACAAGTGTGTCATTTACTGCACAGGTGCAACGTCCTTTGAAATGGCACTGTCATGATGAGCACTGCACGACTTACTCAGAGTTTCAGTTAAGCTAGTTAGAAACTGCTGAGGTCAATCAATGCTTGGTTATTATTATACTTAGAAAACAGCAGGGTTAGCTCCGATCATTACTCATGGCAGTTTTCATTTTTCCTCATTTTCTAAAGAATCTTTTCTTAATTCGATCAATACAAAATGGTAAATTGAGGTGTAAATTATACAGAATTTGCATGTTAATATTCTTTTGCCAATAAATATTGTACATCAGAGTACAAATGCTTAAACTGAGCATCTGAGCAGATCGACCTGTTCTCAAAAATGTAAAAGCAATTACTGTAATACATTTATGCATTTTTTAACAGCATACAGATAATGTAATACTGTAGAGTTTAAAAGTTGTAATTGCTAACCAATCAGAATTAATCTATTATCAATTGCAGGGAAATTAACTTTTTGCAAATGATATAAAATATGTTATTAAAAAAAATGGAAAAGAGAAAGGTCATACACAAGTAAGAAATATTGTAGCGAGTGTAGATGTTACAAAAGCTGTGGATATCATTAGATCACAATTTAAATTTGTAAAAAAAAAAACAGACTCCCTTCCCATGTGGTATCAGTTGTAAATTCTGTTTAGCTTTTTAAATGGTAAATACACATTTTTGAAAAAAGATCAGTGAGTGTCCCAATGCCATTGAACAACAGGATAAAGGAAATGAAGTCTGATTTCCTATGCTATAGTGTGCAAGGCCACAAACGTCATTTCAAGAGAAGCCCACTGAATCGACAGGCTAATTAAAGGAGTTATGGGACATTCTCTGGACCCCCTGGAGGTTGCAGGAAATTAAAGCAAAACTGAGTGCCATTATGAACAACACTGCACGTCCTCTCTCTGACACAACAACACTGAGGACTTTCAGCCAATGAATCCTTCAGCAGAGGTGTGTCAAGAAATCCTATGGGGTCCTTTATACCAACAGCAATACGCAATAATGCAACAATGGGACTACTCCTGTTGTCTTTAGCCAAGGCAAAAGTTTTCTTTTTAGTAATTCTGTTTTAGTAATTCTTTATACATTTGAGGGGGATGTATCTATCTATCTATCTATCTATCTGGTTAGAAGTTTAGTTAGGGAAAGGTTGGAGACATATTTTTGAACTTTTGCTGAGATCATTTTGACATTTGGCATATATTTTGAGTTTGATATTTGATTTACTTAATGACTTCCCAGTATTCCAATTATTAACCTGTTATCTAATTTCTAAATGTCTGAAAAAAAAATCAGTTCATGTTTCTTTTCATTCAGAGACCACTAACAAGAGGCTACCATGAAAAAAAAAATAATCTTACAAAATGGCACAGGCAATGATGTCACACTCATTATGAGTTTTAATTGAAAAAAAAAAAAAGTATTCATTTCTAAGAGTCAGCAACTCTTTGTTCCCAAACATTCTCTACATTCCTCGACATTTGCTTATTTTTTTTAGGTCTAATATATGTTTTTGGAAACAGGTTTCATCATGGTATTTTTAAAATGAAATGCATGAATAAAGCAGAAAATTAAGTGATAAGGGTTGATCAGACCTTGTCCTACAAACCTCCTTTATATCCCTAATGGTTTGCTCTTCCTCTGAATAATACATTCAATTTTAGCAGTTTGACAACTGATAGAATTCTGCAGTAGAATATAAAATAAATTTAATACAAGCTCATTTATATGACATTTTATATGATAAATGAGTAACTCAGCTATTATATTATTGTATTATGAAAAAGTATGAAGAGTATTTAGTATATATGTGCTTTTTCTTGTGATTATTTCATAATTACCATTTTATTTATTTCATTCTGGCACAAATCTTATTCCGTATTAGAGTAGTTGGAATAATTCCACATTTTTTCTGTCTTCATTTAGTGGGTTGTTTGTTTTGAATTGCTACTGCATTGCCACGTAAGGATGACCTGAAGCACGTAGCTTGTGACGTTATCACTGCAACAGTATAAAGGTTACTGTCATCTGCTTCCTGGTTGTTCAAGATAATGGATACAACAAAAATTTCTGGATTTTCTGGTAACAAATGTTGGCCTATCTATTGACTATATTTGATCCTTTATACCTAAAATACCACCATTTCTCCATTCCCTGGCAAAATTTGCTTGATCTTGAACTGGACAAGAAGGTTAAAAAATAGATAGAAGGATGGATGGAGGTAGTGTTTCATAACTCTATAGCAATGTTTCTCACTACCCAATCTTGCCCTTCTTAGTGTCTTTAAGCAGTCATCTTAGTATGGAGAAGTCCCCCTTGGAGAAATGGAGCTGACAGTCATTTCCATTTCTCCCTTGGAGAATCGCCGCAGACAGTCATAACAGAGCTATGGTGAATTCTTAACGCAACAACTCATCTCATCACTTCACCACTTCACAAATCGTACAATGATGGGTGACGACTCTATGCGACCCAAGCACAGGAGCCCCACCACATTAAAACTGCAGTGGTTTTAAAACATTTTATCTGTATGGGAGACTATAGGATAAACCATATTGTCTCAACACTAGACCACAATTTCTTATTATATCCTTAAAGGATGCATATATTGTACCTTAGCAAAAAATGGTTGGACGAAAATAAAAATAAAAATTAAACTATTGCTTTCCATGTTTTTGACTTTATTAATTTTTTCGTTTTCTTCTTTTTTCAGCTTGTTACTATATACATAACTATAAGGCAGTGGTTCTCAACCTGTGGGATGGCCCCCCCTAGGGGGGCGCAAAGTAACAAAAAGGGGGTTGCGAAGATGTGAAAAAAAGAAAACGAATCAAAAATATGAAACCAAAACAAATTAACTTAAACTACATTCTGATACTAGAACAATAAATATAGAGTTAGATAAATGCTGATAAAAGTTAAGTAGGTATAATAAAATATGCATCTACATTTCAAAAAAATGTTAGGGGGAGCGCGATTAAAACTGTTATGAAAACTCGGGTCGCAAATACTTAAAGGTTGAGAAATGCTGCTGTAAGGCTTTTTTTAATCTTTGATTGAATTTATTAAAAGCATATAACATTCCATATAATCAAATCAAACTTCACAAAACTAAATTCAAATCAACCCCCACCCATGAGAAAGAGAGGAAGGCCAACAACCAGAGCAAAACAGTTGTGAGTAGTAAAGAAGGAAAGGAGTCTTTTCCCCCAATATAAAATGTTATTGATTAGGTCCTGCTGGGATTTGAAAGAGTTTTGTACAGATCCTCAAAGTGAGAATTAGATTTTTTCCAATTTTAAATAGTATATAACATCAGTCACCCACTGACTTAAAAGAGGTGGGCTACAATTCTTCTAGTTGAGCAAGACAAGTCTACGTGCCAATAATGTAGTAAAGGTAATCACAGTTTGTTTGTCCTTCTCCACTTTAAGCCCATCTGGGAGCCCACCAAACACAGTTGTCAGTGGATTAGGAGGGATTGGGACGCCAAGGCTGTCTGAAAGGCGTTTAAAGATTTTGGTCCAGAATGATGTTAATTTGGCGCAAGCCCAAAACATATGGCCCACTGAAGCTGGGACTCGATTGCAGCGTTCGCAGTTAGGATTTTGGACTGGAAACACTTTGGACAATTTTAAATGAGAAAGGTGTACTCAATAAAAGATTTTAAGTTGAATAATTATATGCTTTGTGCATGTGGAGCTTGAGTGAATTCTGTGTGTGGCTGCCTGTCACTTTGTTTCTGAAATGTTGAGTACGAGATCCTTTTCCCACTGTGCAATGAGATCTTTAAAAGGAAGGGAATTTAAAATGTTTTTATATATTATAGAAATGCTGTGTGAGACCCCAAGACTGATCAATATCAGTGGATTTGAAATAGGTGGGAGGTGAGGACAACTGGTTTTGTTTAGCAAAGTTTCTAATTTGGAGATAGTGGAAAATTGTGTTGATGGGAGATTAAATTTGGAGTGTAATTGTTCACAGTATAAGGCTTTTTAGGTTGCAGATTACATTTCTAGAATTTATTTTAGCTTGAAATGTGTATTGAAGTAGGTGAAATGAAATCAAGTTGTTACCAATGCGCTCTTGTTTCTTTTCTTGGATGCCATCATTTTGTCAGTTCTTTGGATGTTATTGCTGGGATGGTTGCCATGCAGAGGCAGAGGCAGAGGCAGAGGTCATGACCTGTGATGTTAATAATAATAATCATAGCATTTTCCATCTGTGGCAGAACAAAGATGGAGCAATTTGATAAGGGGCTTTCTGGCAGGAGATTTAGTGGCATACACAAAGATAGAGCAGAGTAAGAGTGAGAAGTTGAGAAATGGTGAAGCTTACGTTCACATCACACTTATTCTTAGCACACAACATATCACTGCAGGAATTTGCAAACTAAAGGTAATTTGGAGCAGGGCAGGAAGGAATCTGAGAAATGCCAATGGTTTGATGGCGCCCAATATACTGTTTAATATATCACACCTAAAATGGCATTATGTTATGTCTTAACAATCAATAATTCTTGTTTTTGTAGTAATCATAAATTCACAAAAGACTCCAGTTACTTCTTAAATTCAAGAATGACAAGTTGATAGTAATCAAAAGAATAATCAAAAACCATAATCATATTCTAAATAAATTGTCTTGAAATGGTCTATTTCTTGAGGTCATGGCATCTACTTAGTAACAAGCAGCCAAACTGAATTCAGCCCCAAAGATCATAAAGTCATTATGTGTTTGTTTAAAGTTACATCACTTGAAACCTCGGTTATTATAAATAAGATTTACTGTATATACAGAATATGATATGTATGTGCAAGAAATTTAACTGTAAAAACTGACAACATTAACTAGAATCTAGCTTGTTTTCAGGTGTCAGATCTTATTTATATTTAAAAATGGACTTAATTAAAAATGTGTAAGGCAGATTATTTAATGAGATGATTGACATGTGCTGTTTCTAAATGTTTATTTAAGCATAAAGAAATTCATGAACTGTCAAACATCAATCCTGTAGGAGACCCTGTGGCTTCCCCCAGCCAAAAACATCAGTACGTCCTCTTTAATTAAATCTGTCTGAGCTACACCCTCTACTTACATGTGAGTTGCACTGGAGTTGCCATACATCCTTATCCTCTGCCATTCCTTGTGTCATTACCCATTAAACTCAGCTCCCTTTGTTTTGGACCAACTGACAGGACTGAACAATGATGCACATTTTTTTACAATACTGTAAAAATCATTAATTGCCTCATTGTTGTAATTAAAATGCAGTGTTTTGCCGTTGAAATGACATTCTGCATACTCTAGTACCACATTGTAATGTTTTTCTTTTTCCCTCAAAGATGGCTGAATTGCTAAACCCCAGCAACACCTGACCACAAAAAATGCCTGATTCAAATGTGCACAATTTGATGGACAGCCTATCATCTAATAATGAGAGGGGTGTTATAATTTCCAAATGATACCATAATACACTTTCTGTATTTCAGATTTCTTTTTTGTAAAGAGGTTTTTAAATCTTGCAATTATTACATTATCACATTACTTAAATGTGGTTTTCTCACAGCTTCATTTTAGTTTAATCCTAATATTATGTATGTACATTTAATTATCATTATCATTCATGGTGGCTCTGAAATCCATACTACAACAACAACAACATTTATTTATATAGCACATTTTCATACAAAAAGTAGCTCAAAGTGCTTTACATAATGAAGAATAGAAAAATAAAAGACACAGTAAGAAAACAAAATAAGTCAACATTAATTAACATAGAATATGAGTAAGGTCCAATGGCCAGGGTGGACAGAAAAAACAAAAAAAAACTTTGGAGAAAAAAATAAAATCTGTAGGGATTCCAGACCATTAGACTGCCCAGTCCCCTCTGGGCATTCTACCTAACATAAATGAAACAGTCCTCTTTGGATTTAGGGTTCTCACAGAAGGGCTTGATGATGATGGTCACGTAGACTTCTGCCTTTTGATCCATCCATCATTGTTGGAGCATCATGATGCTTTGAGTAGGCGGTGGTGGCGCCACAAAGAAACCGGAAAAAGAAACAGAAGAGAGAGTAACTAACCTCTACTTTCTCTTCTGTTTTTTTTCAGGTTTTCTGTGGTGACGATCTGCACCACCACCACCTGATGAAAGCACCGTGATGTCCTTACATCGATGGATTAAAGGCCAGAGGTCCACATGACCATCATCATCAAGTTCTTCCATGAGAACCCTGAATACCATGAGAACTGATTGAAGTCATTTATGTTAGGTAGAATGCCTAGAGGGGGCTGGGTGGTCTTATGACCTCGGAAACCCTGCAGATTTCATTTTTTATCTCCAGCTGTCTGGAGTTTTTTTGTTTTTTCTGTCATTCTTGGCCATTGGACCTTACTTTTATTCTATGTTAATTAGTATTGCCTAATTTTATTTTTTGCATTTTGTCTTTTTTCTCTTTCTTCGTCCTGCGAAACACTTTGAGCTACATCATTTGTATGAAAATCTGCTAAATAAATAAATATTGTTGTTTTTATTAGTTTTGTAATTTGGATACATAGTATAATTTCTTTATCAACTACATATGCTCTGACAGTGTTTTCAGTCTTCTCTTCAAAATGATATAATGCCATTGGCCTTCAGTTATGGATGTGTATGCTATAGACACTTATCTGAAAACACTACAAGTGGAGAAAAAAATATCTTGTTTCTTTGTACTGTGTCACGCACTAGTGCTTGGGGAGCAGCTTAATGATCCTTTTTGCATCGCGACAAGTCCCGCAGGGGGGCAACGGCAGCGTACTAATTTCTCTCTCTTTGCTTCCTCAGAAAGGTCGAGACGCTGCCACCGTAAAGACCGCCCGGAGGACTTTAAGAGACGCACGCTTCCAGGTTCCCTTCTACCCTCTGCTTCCCCATGGATGACATCATACTCCCATACTCCACCACGATTCTCCCAGCATCCCACAGTTTAATTTCCGGTCCCGGCAGTATAAACTGATTGTCCTCCCTCCTATCAATGTCTGATATGTTTTTTGAACGAAAGACGGATTTTTGTTTTGTTACAGTATAAAACAGCTAAAAACCTCAAATCTTTATATGAGTATTGTCTCTTTATTACAACTACTTCAAAACAATAAAGCTAGACATATTACAAGTAGATATTTCATAACAGTATTTTTTATGGTTGTTCCGAACACATTCACTGCCATGTTTCTACTGTTTGGAAGCTTAACATTCAAAATAACATTCAAAATTCATTTTCTGGTAAAAATGCTACTCAGTTTTGCAACTTATTCTCTGCAACATATGTGTACAACATATGGATATTCTTGAGGTGTAAAAATTCTGAACGAGAAATATCTGACCTTTATTTGGAAGGATAGAACATGGATTTTGAATGAAGGATGATAAAGTTAAAGCCAGTGAAATCAAAGTAAAATAAATGAGGTTGAGTTTAAAGGGTTAATACTGTACTGGTCAGAGCACCGTCACTTCATGATCACTCTAGTGTGACAGTTTTTACTACACTACTAGCTCACTTGGTATCTCATTCAGCTCAACAAAAACAATTCTAACTCACCTACTTATTATAATTAACACAAAAACTGAACTCCTTAAAATTATGTAGCCCTCCATCTGCACTTCAGCCCATTTGATGTATTTCAGAGTTTGGGGGCATTGAAGAGCAAAATTTCAAAATTTGGTACTCCTGTATTTATCCCATCCTCAGTCATATCTCTTTAAAGTAATCACTGACCTCACATAATCATTGTAAACCTTATTTATTGCTCTTCTCCTTTTTCCCTTTTTTCTTTTAATTTTTTGGAGAAAATAAGGGCTGAATTTAAATACATGCTTTATTTAATTCATGGTCACATTTTGAGCTAATCCCAGCAGCAATGAGCGGCAAGTAGGAATTAAGACTGAGCAGCAGTCCATTGCAAGGCTCATTTATATACACAACCCTGCTCAGACAGGACCATTTGGTCACTGCCAAGTCACCTAAGATGCATGACTTTGGGATGAGGGAGGAAAACCAGAATGACTGAAGAAAAACTCTTGTCGACATGTGGAGAACATGCAAACTCTCCACAAACAGTGGCCAGACACATAATTCTGACCCTGGTTGTTGGATCCAGAAGAAAACATTTCTAACTAAAACAAAACAGATCAATTCATTGACATGCAATATACAGTCTGTGCTAATACTTTGAGATTACTCTGAAAGGAAATAGGTGCTCAGTGGTTAGCACTGCTGTCCACAGTCATGGGTTCGATTCTCAGTCCTTATCCACATGCTTCGTGTGTGCAATCAGTGACTCATAACTGGCCCAGTCTTAGTGAGAATGTGTGTGTGTAAGAGTGCACACTGTGTCGGGTTACAGTTTTCCTACCTGACATGGAAGGACCGCCATCCTGACCGGATTGGAGAGTGCTGCGTTACCTGGCCTGGGAGACCATAATTGATGGACAGTGTAAAGGAAGAAACAAACCAGCAGGGATAGCTAATGATTTCTATCTCCTTTAGGGCAGTTGGGGTGTAGTGGATGGACTGAAACAGTTTATCCCCCAACATGGGTGGGGGAAGGGATCCTCCATTTGGCTCCCAATTTGGACACTCTTAAGGTATAATGGGACCTGTAGTCTCGAAGGGCAACCCTGTCGCTGTCCCTGGTTATTGCCAGAAGGTGCTGCTGAAAGGAGGTCTGCTTATTTTGGGGAGCTTATGCTTGACCTGGAAGTAATTCCCACAGTCTATCCTCTAGCACAAGAAGTATTCTTCACATTCATTTGTAGCGTCAGAGTCAAGAGGTGGAGGACGAGGCTCACCAGGAGGACCAAAAGGAGAGGACAGAAGAGAAAGAAGAAGCAATTGTGCTTGTATGAGTGCTTAAAAATAACTTTTGTGAAGGTATTTGTTAAAGTAAATTATTAACTAAATCAGGGACTTGTGGTTGGTACTGTTGTGTTTTGGGCTTGGAGCTCAGTGGTGTTCCTTACAGATCACACCCTATAATGAAACAAGTGGGTTCAGAAAATGGCCTGATGAACTGAGAGAAATGAGCATACTGCATGAAACAAATATTTTTTTTTCATTGAAGCCACATTCATACTAGAATCAACCTTTTATGAGAATAATTAAAAGACGGGGGCTTTTCTTAAAATTCAGAATTAGATGTAGAGATAACCTACAGAGTGCAATAAGGATGGAATAACTGGAAGAAGGTATCAGCAATATTGTGCAATCAAACAATTAAGAAGGTTAAAAGTAAGGTTTTTAAGACAGTGGTAAGACCAGTAATGATGTATGGAGCTGAGACATGAACAGTAAAGGGAGCACAGGAGAAAAAGTTAGATGTGGCAGACATGGGAATGTTGGATGGATCTGTTGAGAAGGACAGAATCAGAAATGAGACAGTAAGATGCACAACAAAAGTGGGAGAGATATCTAAGAAGGTACAGGAAAGTAGATTGAAGTGGTATGGACATGTGATGAAGAGAGACAAGAAATGATGGAAATGGAAGTACAGGGGAAGAGGAGGCAAAGAAGGCCAAATTGGAGGTGAATGGATAAAGTAAAAGAAGATCTGAATGAAAAAGGTGTGACTGTGGAGGAGGTGCAGGACCAAGGTGTATGGAAAAGAATGATCAGGCATATCCATCCCATAGGTGGGCAAAGATGAAGAGGAACAAGAAGAAATCGAGATCCTTTCCTAAAAATCAGATTTGCTGTGACTTTTTTACAGTTTTGTGCTGACAGCATGATGATTTCTTGTGTCTTTAAAACTATCTGTCTCTCTTTCATTTCAAACACAGTATCTCACATCTCTTGTATCAAAAGCCGTGTATCATCTGCGTCAAGCCAATAAGAGGCATCTTTTTTTTATACTGTGGCTTGATTGCTATTTTTAGTAAGGCTACATCCGATGAAAATCAGTCAACCGATAAATTCCCAAGGTCTGGTTATTGGTCAGTTGAGTTACTTTTAGCTAAATTTAGAGACATGTTAACATACAATGTTCCCCTGAAGCTGTTTTAACCTTATTACAAGCATATACTCACTGGTTAGTTCATCTGAACTTAAACATTGTGGCCTGTAGCCCCAAACCTGAGACACAACTACACAGAGACAGTTCCGTGCTGAAATAAGAGTTTTTTTTATTAACACAATACATATTTATAGGTTTAAATTTTCACAGCACAAGACGATTCAATCTTTCCTTCTCCTCTCTTTTCTTTTATTTCTCCTTCGTTTCTCCCAGGGAAGTGTTGTCCTTCATCTCTCCCGACTCCAACTCCCTGTTCAAAGTAGATGGCTCCCTTTCAAAACTGACATGGGAGTACTTCCAGTGCTCAGAATATTGTCATCAGGATGCACTTCATGGCCAGGTTGAACTACCCTGGAACAAGGCACTATAACTTCCCCTGAGGAACCCAAATGGAAAGACCTATAAAACCTCAAGCCCCATGTTTCCCTGCGGTTGTCAGTACTAGATTTGTCACAAGGGATGCTGCCACCCAATGTATGTGGTAATGATCTGCGTATGAGAGGCACTGTCTCCCACATTTCTGGACCTGACCAGGAAGGGAGATGCTTCTCCCTCCCTGTTGTCTGTAGAGTATGCAGGCCTACATACAGGATAAGAGATTCCCATCCATTGCTGCTGGGGTGCTGGTTTCAGTGCACCAATTGCCACACAGCCCCTCCATGCCTGCATGCTGGACGGGAGGGAGAATGTCACACATACCTTACCAACCATCTGTTACACAGGGCTCCCAACTCTACCCATCCATCCATCACAACATATACATTTTAATAAATACTAACACTGCTTTAACATTTTTATTTAAATTTGCACATCTTCCCAGAACTGTTTATTCTGTTTGCATGCATCCCAGAATTAAACACTCTTCTATAACACAACCATATTTTTGAGTCATTAGTTAAGTGGCCCCTTTGTGATCTATGAGCTTATTACACCTACCTGCTGTGCCTGTTACAGAAAACAATGGTAGCTTACCCTTATGAGCTCTGAGCGCACAGTTCATTCATTTAAAGGTACATGTTTTCTAAAGTAAAAACACACTAAAGAAATATTTTTTATATTTTTATTATAATATATTCCGATTTAACAAACTGTAAAAAGCACTCAATATGCCTCTTTGTTTGTTAACTGCCCTCAAATTCTGTAACATTACCAATGACACGGCTTAAAATGAGATTGAAGCAAAGCCTAACTATAAGAGGAAAATGACAGCTAAACCACATAATACTTGGGTGCCACAGAATGAATCCAGCTTACCATGAGAAGTACCAAAACCAAATAGATCTGTCAATCAAGTGACAGGCTAAGTCAGACTAATCAATAGGACACACCACACTATACAGCAGTTTACTTTTTTGAAGTACATCCAAGTTATTGATCAAGACAACATGAAAGTGGCTGCCTCCGAGTATTCCAGTTTCCTCCCACAGTCACAAGTCATGAAGGTTAGGAGAACTGCCAATGCTAAATTGGTCCTAGTGTGTGTGGTGTGTATGTGTGTGTTCACCCTGCCATGGACTGGTGCCCTGTTCAGGAGTTTGCACCCTATCCTTACTAGGATAGGCTCCAGCCCCCCACAATCTTTCTCAGGATTAAGCGGGCTTAGACAATTTTATGGTATGCTCTGGAGTTATTTGCTAAAATCAACAATCACTTCCACAGAGTTTTAGATGTTGATATGAAAGATTGAAATATTGTATTGTTTTAATGCTCATAATGAAATGCAATCTAGTTAGTAATCAGTCGGCCAAAGAGTTAATGCAACTTTCTTGCTCAGAAAAAATATTTCTGTGCCCAAAGACAAGTAATCATGTACAGTATGTCATGATATTAGGTGTTTTTACCACAAATACACTAGATGGTTATTTAGCTATTTTGAAGATAATTTTATGTTTTGT
Source organism: Polypterus senegalus (assembly GCF_016835505.1). NCBI lineage: Eukaryota > Metazoa > Chordata > Cladistia > Polypteriformes > Polypteridae > Polypterus > Polypterus senegalus. The sequence goes on from NC_053155.1 coordinate 294,553,537, forward strand.
AATCATAAGTAATTTATTAATTTATTGTACTCTTCTGCAACGCAGTTTACATTTTCATTAGACGCTTTGTTTGATAGCTGCTATGCAGTTACTAACAGCAACGTCAAAGATGATGAATCAAGTGATTTTAGAGTAAAAAGCTCTCTCATTGCGTTCTGATTTCACAGATTCCTGAAAGGAATTCCATTTTCATTCACAATTCTTGTTTGGTTAAAATTAAGAATATCTGCACCCATTTCATTTTTTCAGTTATGAGTTTTGCATTATGTTTTAGTTTTGCTGCTTGGTTTCTTTTTTAATCTTCTAGTTTTCTGACCTAAGCTTCAGTAATTACAGCCTGTTTATCTCCTGGTCCTTTCTTTCTTTCTGACATGGCATTACCTATTCTTACAAGCTTTCTACTTAACAGGTGTGTAGGTAGAAGCCTATTAATTTTCTCAGTATGAAATGCTGTCCTCTTCTCACTTAAATCTATGTAAATCTGGCCAAAAGAAATGCTAATATACACACATAATGGCAATTTGTGTCCTGCCTAGAAAGGTGCAGCAGTCGGTTAGGAATGTTACAGGTCCTGAAAATAAAAAATCTCTCTATTATATAAATACATCTTGGAACGAGAGGAGAATTTTTCAGAGAGATGAGACGATTTCACGTTCCGCGAGACAAGACTTTGTGCCAAGAGAAGAATTGAAAACCTAACAGGTCCAAGCGGGGGTGGAAACAAAAGACAAACAGTAGATGAAGAAAAAGACAAAGAATAGAAGAAAAAGTAGAATGTCATGAAAAGGTTCAAAAATGTTGGTGCGATACACATGCAGAGCGGGTTAGAGATTATGAAAGTACTAAAATTCAAACGTCTCAAAAAAGTGATAGTAAAGATCACATTAGCGATAACAAATGGAAATTTTTACTCGATGAAATAACGGAACACCGAATAGAGATTGAATATTTGGACATAGGTGAGATGACAGAGCTACTACAAGTTTAATTTCGAAGAAACCACAATCAGTCAGGTTTATATTTATAATCACGGAGAGGCGATGCAACATAGAACCAAAAGAATTAAATGATCGGACGTCGGAGAAATTCTACAGCCAATAATGGATACAAATCCATACATCCAAAAGTACCGCACTTCATGCGAAATTTATCTGAAAAACACGGACAAAGAAGTTTTCTTGGATTTCTATATGAATCCAAAAGATCATACTTGCATGTATAATAAACCAACATGTGATGAACTGCCAGCTATAATACTTTCGAAACACGGACTGTAGCTCTCTTCACAACAAAACAGACACAGGTCGGTCCTTTTAAACGGGCGTTTATTGCTTGGGCTCTTGTTACTCACTCCGTCACGCCAGCACGCCGTGAGAACTATATAGTGAGTAATCAGTACAAAATACTTTAGTGAATACATAGTAACTTTCATACACATACGATGAAATACAAAACATTTAGTGCAAACATGAAACAAAAGACATTTTACAATAAAATACCTCGTTGGCCGCTTGTCATGAAAAGAGGTCCTTAAATCACTTTGTTTTAGCTTCAGACGGTTCAGTTTGAAATCCTTTTTGCAACATGGCAAAGCCTCGCGAGAGACATCCGCCCACCTGTGATTCTTTGGGGCAGGTCCTTCTCATGTTCTCCTGATAACCATTAAGTGTGTTCTCGCGAGACATTACTTTACATACAGTACATATTAAATTCACTTAATAACAAACAAATTGGAACATGTAAATTTACTATATACATCACATTTTTAAATTTAGATATTTAAAACTATATATTTATAAGGTTATGTAACACACTATAAAATCCATTATCTATAACATGAACTTTCCATTAAATATTGTTCAATAACATTTACACGGATATATCAAAGACACAGTTTTGTGTTTATCCAAAAGCACAAGTGAAATGACTAGCGCATAGGGGGTTGGTGAGCAAAGTAAGAAAGAGGCAGAACCCCCTAGTAGTCAAAAAAAAAACAAGCTTAAAGTTCACACCACAGATTCATCCCAACTTTCACCTAAGTGGTGGTGGCTCTGAGGCTAGGGATCTGTACTGGCAATCAAAAGGTTGCTGGTTTAAATTCTGTAAATGCCAGTAATGATTCCACTCCATTGGGCCCTTGAGCGAGGCCCGTAACCTGCAATTGCTCCATCCTGGGTGTGATGTAAACTTGCAAGCAGGTCCTTCAACTTGCAGGGAGAATTCAATGGGTTGGTGGCAGGATTGGCACTCTAGAAACTGTAAAAAAATCTAAAAAAATCTCACTGCTCCGTTCAATTTGAACTAGTGTGGTGCTGAGGTGTTCCTCCCAATTTGGGATCTTGAAGTGGTTTGTCATGTGGTGGGAGCAGCAACACACTGTATCAGTGCATGCTCCCAACCTCTCTTCCTTTCACCTAAACCATTGTCGGGCAGCTGGTGCGCCGTGGCGCACTGGTGCACCATGGAATTTTCTAGTGGCGCCACAAAAACTTTTGTAAAATATTTAAAATTGCTAGTGTTTTTGAACTTTTGGTTCATTAAAAAGATAATGTTTTTAAAAAAATATTTTATGTTGGAAAAACAGATAACGGAACACTTACGGAAATGAAGTCTAAGAAACGCGAGAGACTTCAAATGATCGACAAGGAAATGCGCGTCTGTCTTTCGAAAATTGATCCTCGCATCAATCTCATACGTGCTGAAAAACAATCTCAATGTTCACATTAATTAAATTTAAGATTTATCCTTTGATTCCTTTATTAATAAAATGTCTTTCAAACTTGTAAAATTAACTGTTTTTATTGGCGATTGTCCATAGATTGTGTCGTCACGACTTTATTTATGGGCAGTCCCTCAGGTGCGCTGCGAAATCCAAAATTTTTGGACTTAGTGTGCCGCAACTCAAAAAAGGTTGACTTTCACTGACCTAAACTCAAACCAAAATCTCAACTGAAGCCCAGGATCAGCACAAGAAAGCAAACAAAGAAATGTACCCACTAACTCTCATGTTTATTTGTAATGGCAGATGGCCAGGAAGTGCACTGTGATGACCTTTATATTGTCACTAGCCATGTGCGCCCAACTACATTGCGCGTGTTAAAGTTGTCTGTGAAGGGCTCCCTGTTTAAACGTGGCTGCCAGTCATGAACTGGACCCTTCGTCGCACAGCATTATGATTTTTTATAAGGGAAACAAAATTAAAAAAGAAAACCCTTGGATATTGATTCGATAGGAACGGCCCACTCGGAATCACTATCCGAATCGTAATTATGTGGTGGTGTAGGAGCATTTCTGTTTCTGTCCGTTCACAGTCCTTCTTGTTTTCACGACGCTGTAGTTTCCTCTCACAATGTCTTCTCAACCTTTCTCCAATCTCGCAGGTTGCTTTGTGGCAATCCAAAGAGTAAGGCAATATACACGGAAAGGGGATCACATTGGTATCCAGGCTCTTTAAAGCATAAATAGCAATCACTTCACTGACATGTGAACATGTACAGCTGTGAGACGCGCAGCACTCGCCGGCTACAACGTAACAATAATAATTTCCGGAACGTGCTGTTACGTTGTCATTCATTTTACCCACTGTCTTTCTTTCATTCATATGTTACGTAGGCACGTACCTTTTATCTTCGGCGATCTCATTCTCTTACCAGGCCTCAGGAGCTAACCAGCGTAACACTGTCCACCACCCCTTTCGTTATTCTGGCACATTGTTGACATCTGTGAGTAACAACAACGTACTAAACTGGAAGGTGGTCAACGCATGCATGGAATTCGCCGACGAAGATCAAGATCTAAATGAAGATCTCTGTAGTTAATTTAAAGCACAACAATTTGTTTAGTTTGAATGTCTGTGTTTTGAGGTGTGACTGGAGTACTACAGTCTTCAGTAGTATAAGCCTGGAGGAGATTCTTAATGCAATGCCTATGTTTTAGCTGTCTCTCTACTGCCATCTAGTGCTTCTTCTAATTCATTCGCGGACAAAGATCAAGAGCCAAATGAAGATTATATATAGAGATGACCTCCAAGACAAAGCCCCCTAAAAATGGGTCATTGCATCATGACAATAAAGCTACAAAATGGCAGTTCCTGTGAGAAAACAAAATGACACCAGAAAAGACACAAAAATGATTTAACAACCTTAAAAACTAATTTGAAACAAAAAAAACAAATGCTGGATTGTAATTCCTTATGTATCAAAACCACAGAAATAACATATAACATTTACCTTTAAGCCCAAAGAGACACAGGAGAAATAAAATAAAAATACTAATCATAACTAATTGCTTGTGATATCACATGAGAGCAACAGATTCAACAAAAGATGTGCTGTCTAATCCTCATTTGGAATTGTGTCATAAACTGTTAACATGGCTGAAAGTGAAACCTTCTCTTCAGCTAACAGCCCCAGAATACCAATAACTGTACATATGACACAAATCTCTAATATCTTTTGTTTTGTTTTATCGGCCTTTCTTTCAGCATGTTTTGTGTAGCCCACTAGCTTCACTGCAATGTATAATTCAAGTTATTAAAGAAACAATATTGTTAGAGAACTGGCCTATTTATGTGAATTGGGACTAGAGTTGATCAATGAAATTTGACAAAGTATTTTCGTAGCGAATATGCTGTGTTCACTGGTGATCTTGTTCGTTGAACATTCTCCTGAAAAATTACTGTGAATGCAGTATAATTGCATGCATAATGCCTTGTGAGGCCAGCATGACATCACAGAGTTGTAGCAGCCATGCTCAAAATCCCATATGTGTTAGTTGGCACGTGTCAAAGTAACATCCACACGAATGCCAGCACTCAAGGTTTCCCAGCAGAACATTGCCTAGAGCATTACACAGCCTTTGCCGGCTTGTCTTCTTCCCATAATGCATCCTGCTGCCATCATTTCCCCAGTTAAACAATGCACACGCACACCACCATCAAACATTTCTGTAAAATGTTTAGGCCAATGGCTGCATCAGTGGTGTCCTCAGGCCATGTTTCTCTCATTTTCCTCACCATACTCTATAATTATTGTTCTCACATGGGATTTCAACTCCCTGTTAGTTTTTCACAACTAAATTACGGTTTTGCAATATTATTATAAGCCATACATTGTTATGGGAGTTATCATATTTTACTATTTTCCCCTTGTACAGTTTGAGCAGTTGTTTAAAACTGATCCTCCAGCTAGGATGTTGGATATCTCTAGGTCCACGATTCTTGAGGCTGATCCTCCAATTAGCTATGAACCACCCAATCTCAGTGAGAATGCACAGGTAGTGAACCAGCTGAGGGGAGGAAAGGCTGCAGGGTATCTCTGGTATCCGGGGTGAACTTCTCCAGGCCAGTGGTAAGGCTGTCCTTCTAGCATTGCAAGCAATCTTTGCTTCCATTTGGGAGACTGGCATCATCCTAACTGACTGGAAAACAGGACTTGTCATCCCTATCTGGAAAGGGAAGGGTGATCGCCTAGTTTGCGGCAACTACAGGTGGATAACACTACTCTTGGCGCCACGTAAGGTCCTTAGTAGGGTCATCCTCAATAGGGTCCGTGATCACTTGCTCACCTACCACCGACCGGAGCAGTCCAGCTTTATGCCTAAGAAGTCTGCCATCGACCACATCCTGGCACTGAGGGTTCTCATGGAGCGCAAACGCAAATATTGACAGAGTTTCTTTGCAGCCTTTGCTGATTTTCATAAAGTGTTCGACTCATTTGATTCATGGTTTGCGGGTTCCCCTCGAGGTTGCTAGATATCATGAGCAGCCTGTGCACTGGTACAGTGAGTGCTGTGCAGAGAGGAGGCAAGTGTTTTTTCCTGATGATTCTGGGGTTCACCAGAGGTGTGTTTTTTCTCCTATTCTGCTCAGTGCTGGCATGGACTGGGTGTTGGGAAAGGTCGTGGGGTCCAGCAGCTGTAGGGCATCTGCTGGTGAAGAAAGATTCATAGATCTTGACTTTGCTGACGATGCTGTAATCTTCACAGAGTCAATGAAGGCTCTTATCGGGGCACACGAGAGACTAAGTGAGGAGTCTGAGTGTCTGGGCTTGTGAGTGTCCTGGATAAAAACCAAGATCTAGGACTTTAATGACCTCTTGGGCACAGCCATCAGCAGTGTGTCTGTTTGCAGAGAGAGTGTCAACCGCTTTGAAAGGTTTGCCTACCTCAGCAGGGACATTCACACCTCTGGTGACTCTTTTTATGAAGTCAGTAGATGGATTGGGAGAGCATGGAGGGTCATGAGGTCGCTGGAAAGGGGTGTGTGGCACACCTGATATCTATGCAAAAGGACAAAGGTCCAAGTCTTTCTATATGGTTGCAAGACATGGACGCTATCCAGCGACCTGAGACAAAGACTGGACTCCTTTGGTACTGTGTCTCTCCGGAAAATCCTTGGGTACTGTTGGTTTGACTTTGTGTTGAATGAGCGGTTGTTCATGGAGTCCCGAATGAGGAACATTACCACGTTGTGAGGGAGCATCAGTTACGGCACTACCGCCAAGTGGTGCGTTTCCCTGAAGGTGATCCAGCTCATAAGATCCTCGTCAGGCCAAGGGGTTGCCCACGTAACATCTGGCTGTGGCATAGAGAGGGTAATTTCCATAGGGTGGGACTGGACCGTGTATCTGCCTGGGGGGGTTGACAACCGGGATCCCAAGCTGTTTCGTCACATGGTGGGTGCGGCAATTCACTGTACCAGTGCATGCTCCCCAACTTGACTTGACAGTATTTCTCTGTATAATGGCATAGTGCTGCTACTGCCTCATTGACTCAGGAAAAAGGGTTTAATTCCTGATCTGGTGTCTGTTCTTCCTGTGTCAGCTGCTCTAGATACCCATCGACATGCCAGACACATACAGCAGGTTTATTTTATTGGCAACTCTAAAAAATGCAGCGTAACCAACTTTGAGTACTCTATGATTGCCTTGACTTTGCCAAGACTCAACCTGGATGTGACAAACCTATAACTGGATAAAGTTGAAGACAATTTTATACAGCTTTTGCAACATCTGTTTTAGGTTTAACAGTGTACATGCATTTTCATAGTACTTCTAGATAGTGTAGCTTTATTTGCATGATTATATGTTTCATGCTAAATAAATTCATTAGCTTAGGCTTATGAAATGACCACCTTATAAATTTTTTAAATGTCTGAAGAAATAATAAAATGTAATTTTACTGCTTTATTATGTTTCAAATAATATATTTTATGACTTATCATATTTATGTCTCGTATATAATTTACAGAGTGAGTGTTTGATACTGCATGACACCTTGTTTAATATTAATGCAGATACATAATGCAATTAACATAAAGTTTTAGGCAAAATAGAGCTGCTTTGAATTTTAATGAATTTTGAAATTTTTAATATTAAAAAATGTTTTCTGGCATCTGAAGAACACAGATCTTAGAATAAAATAATATTACTTTGAATATGATGAGAGGCCATATTATGTAAAACTGAAATCATAAATAATAATAATAAATTATTTGCACAATGCAGAAAAATGATGAAATGTTCTTTTGCCCATTCTGTGCTGGGATATGTTTATAATAATAATAATAATAATAATAATAATAATAATAATAACAACAGACACATAAGAAAAATACAAACATTTCAATTTTAATTTAATTCACAAATGCTTCACTCATTTTTAAACTTGCAGGTAGCTATAAGCAAGTTAAAGAACACAAATATTTCATTTTAATCTGAACCGTTCTTTAAATTATTTAGTTATGGAATCTTGAAAAATGATGTCTTGCCCTAGGTGTTCTAAAGTCATAAAATAAAAAATAACAATACACTCATTTCACAATTCTTTTTAAAGTCTAATTCTTATAGACTGCTTGCTCTATTTAATCTTCCATCAAATCCATAATAATAAAAATTGCCATTGCTTTTACATGTAAATACTAGTCTAGAAGGTTTGTTAAATTATTGTTCCAATAAAACATTTTTATTGATAGGGCAAATTATCTTTATTGTAAGCATTTTACAAAGCAAATAACAATATGATGTGTCAGAAAATGTATTAGGATAATTAACACTAGAATTCCTGAAGTCTATGAAAAAATTCATCATCCTGGCCCACCTTAAATCACTTCACATCTCTACCATCAGCGTCTTTTGTTTTGTAAATGCGTCGGTCAGCACAAGCAGCAAGCAGCCTGCTTTCCCATCCCTCACCTTGACGGAGCTCAACTCGGGCAAAAAGGTCTCCCAGCTCAAACTAACGCTCCTTATCTGTGTATGATGTGCCTGGAGTTGTACTGGTAAATAATACAATACATTGTTATTTGGAATACATTCATTGCATGTGTGTTCTGTGTGTACAAAGATCTGGATAAGTATAGGATGATATGAAATGCAAGAAATGCTGAACATATACCTAAAGCAGAAACTTTTTCCATGTTATACTAATAATGACATTAAATGTATAATGTTTGAATACTTCAGTCCAAATATCGAATACACACGTGTGCTTTTATTTCTACAATATAATAAAAACATACATTTGATCAGAGTCTGTAACACCCGGTGTAAATGTTGGCTACTTGTAAAAGCTAGCACTTGTTTTTTTTATTATTCAGTTTTATTCTCTCAGTGACATTCACGTGGTACAACAAAATTTCCTCTCCCATTTTGAGTTGATGGCATTTATCTCTATTCTTTTCACAAGAGCAGTGATGTGGCTGATGTATGCTCAGAACTATTTTTTGTACCGGCAATCAAAAATGAGATGTCTCACAGACTGGACAAAGGCAGGACTGTAGCAACAGACAACTTCTTCACATGAATAAAAGTGCATTTTTTTTTTATATTTGGACTAAAGTCTTTACACATTATACACTTCATGTCATTATTAGTATAACATGGGAGAAATTTCTGCTTTAGGTATGTGTTCAGCATTTCTTACATTTCTCGTATTTCCTTTCATCGTACACTTACCCAGATCTTTGTAGACTTGGAACACACATGAAATGCATGTATTCCAAATAACGATATACTGTATTATTTACCCTATATAACTCCAGGCACATCATACATAGAAAAAGCGCCTTGGCTTGAGCTGGGAGAGCTTTTTGCCCGAGCTGAGCTCTGTCGGATGCTGGATGGGAGAGCAAGCTGCTTGCTGCTTGTGATGGTCGACACATTTACAAAACAAAAGATGCTGATGGAGAAGTGCGAAGGGATTTAAGGTTGACCAGGATAGCGAGTTTTTTCATAGGCTTCTAGAAATCTTATTGTTAAAGGCATAAATCTTACATCAGGAGGCAAGCATAAGAAAATGGGAGAAAGTATGGTATAATGTTATAAAATATATGTAAACCTGAATTTCTTTCTGTCTATACAGAAAACTTAAAATTACTAAATATAAAATTCAAAACTATATTTAAAATTCAAACTTTCAAAAGAAATGTGAAATAAAAAAGAAAACTTAACTATTACCAGCAAAACTCGATAATCCAAAAACAATAAGGTAGATATTTATGAACTAAGAAAAGCTGACATGGTTATAAGACCATACATAAATATGTATCTTGTCAAAAGATTTCAAAAGGAGGAGGACGGCAAAATGTGAGTTGAAAATCACAGCAACAAGTTAATGCCAAAGCACTGAAGCAGTTCTCATCCCTCCACTATCAATAAATATAATTCTAAAAACCAAAAGCCACTGTAAAAGGAATCAAAGGAAGAACAAAAATCAAGTAAAGAACATGGAACAAAAATGTTTGTGTGAAAAAATCCAAAAATCATGAAACCAATAAACAGTACCTTGAATAACTGTCAGGGGACAAGACCAGAGATTCCAAAGGATTGAAAAGTAGAAAAACAGACCTCAAAAATCAAGAACCACAAAACACAATCCCAAAACTGCCGTGAGAAGAGCTGGCTTTTAATGTAGATGGTGTATTCCTCCAGCTGCACCTACAGTAAGATCAACTGATTGCACATGATTAGGGATGGCACATACCTGTCTGCAGAACATCCTTGATGTGTTTCAGCAACAATCAAGCCATGAGGTCGAAGGGATTGCCTTTAGAGAGTAGAGACAGGATTGTGTGGAAGCACAGATATGAAAAAAGCTACAAAAATATTGATGAATCATTGAAGGTTCCCAAGAGCACAGTGGCCTCCATAATTCTTAAATGGAAGAAGTTCGGAACAACCATGACTCTTCCTACAGCTGGCTATCCATTCAAATTGAGCAAACCAGGGAGAAGAGCCTGTGTAAGAAAAAGAATTGACCAAGAACCCGATGGTCACCCTGGCCGAGCTCCAAAGGACGTTGTGGAGATGGGAGAAACTTCCAGAAGGACAACCCTTACTACAAAACTCTACTGATTTGATCTTTATGGCTGAGTAGTCAGATGAAAAATGAAGTACTGTATTTACAATTTACATAAAGGCAACCAAATAATAATTTCACCATGAGAAACAAGTTTCTAAGTTTCTCTGCTCTGATGAAACCAAGATTGAACTGTTAGACCTCAGTTTTGAGCATCATGTCGGGAGGAAGCCAGACACCGCTTAACATTTGTGTAATACCTTTCCAGCTGTGAAGCATGGTGGTGGCAGCATCATACTGTTGGGTTGCTTTCAGTATCAGTGACTAGGAGACTGGACAGGACTGAGGAAAAGCTCAGTAGAGCAAAGTATTGAGAACCAGAGTCCAGTCTTGAACCATATCGAACATCTCTGGAGAGACCTGTCCACTGATGGTCTCCATCCAATTTGACAGAACTTGAAGGAACCTACAAAGAATAATGGCATAAAATTATTAAATCTGGAGGTCTGAAGGTTGTTGTGCCATAGCTAAGAACTGTTGCCAAAGGTGCTTCAATGAAGTACTGAGTAAAGGTCTGAATACTTGCGTCACTGGGATATTTCAATTTATTATTCTTAATAAATTTGCAAAGAATTCTAAAATCCTGTTTTCTCTTTGTCACTCTTTGGTAATAGTTGTTGCTGAATGAAGGGAAGAAATTAATTTTAATTATCTTATCACAAGACTGCAATGTAATAAAATCTGTAAAAACTGAAGGGGTCTGTAGGCACTGCATATGGTGCAGATTTGTTTTTCTCTCCTGGTTTTTGCTTACTGAGTTTTAATGCTGTATCTGTTTATTCTTATTTTTGACTTACTTTTGTATCACGCAGGTCTTAAATTATTCATAAAGCACATTTAAAATTAAGACACATAAGGTGCACATACGCCATCAGTTATAGGAGGTCCTTATCTGACCTCCTCCAAATATGCAAAATCTGGCCCAACGTGTCAACTCAAAAGAGGATAGCAGTGATAAAGGGAGGACAAGAGGTGATAATGTTTACATCACTGCTTATAATTTGCTTTCCGAGATGGGAGAATGAGCCTCGACGACTGCTGTGAGCATGTGGTGCACTTTTGAGACCCTCAACTGTTCAGCGTTAACGTGAGCCCCTTAGTGATAAACTCATTTAAAATGTGGCAGATTAAGCTGCTCACTTGAGCTGCAAGGTTGCGGAAGTCTGTATGGAAGTGGCAGATGCGACATCAACTGTAGCTTCAAGGTCTTTTATTCACTCCTAGTATATGACATTCTTTTTATGTTTAAATCCGATTTGAGTGTATCCAAAGCAAAATACTTTGACATAAAACTGCATTTGCTATGTGTGGGATCTCATGCTAATAAAACCCAAATCCTTTTGCATTTCGTATGCAGCTGCAGAAGGCCTTGAACTGGAGTTGCATTCTCTTTACATAATAAAATATGACTCTCCCGTGTGACTCCTCAGCGTGAGCATTGTGCAGGTATTGATTTTAGCTCATAGTGTTGTAACCTTTAGAGCATCTTTTAAAACTCCTGATTCAGTCTCAAATTCCCTTTGTTTGCTGTGGATTATTGGCAATTTTACTTCGATGTTCACACTAAAATGGTATTTAGTATAATTAATGCACATCCAAAGCATTCCTAAGATATCTTGTCCATGATTGATAATTGGGAAATGTCATATATATATGGTCATTTATTAAGTTAGTTTTTTTTGTCAGTATATTTGTATTTCTTCAGCATCGATCACCCCTGAATCATTCAATAGTCAGTCTTTCTTTTTTTCCTCTCAGTTCTCAGAATCTTAATACCAGGGCAGGTTTTCACGGTAATTAAAAGAGAATCTGATTTAGCCTGGCAGGGACAAGTATATGATTTAAACTATCTTTGATGTGAAAAGGGATTTAGTCTTGTCTTTGTATTGAGTAAAACTTTGTCCATTTGCATTAAAGTTCCTAAGGGCATCATTTATTTCAATTACAGGACTGCATATTTCTTTTTTTTCTAGTAGCTGACTGAATGGGAGAATATTTTATACTCTAGTTTCTAAAGGATTGGCTTTCCATTTACATAGGGAGTTTGGAAAATAATTTTGAGTAGTTGCATTGTACTAGAGAAACGTGAAGCAAATAATGTTTATTTGAGTCTGAGCAAATTAAACAGGAATGAAAAACATTTGAATTTCAGATTTTGTATTTTATCAAATTAATGTTAATGTCAATGCATGGTTTCTTGCATGAATGTGAAGTCTAAATGCAGTTCTCTCAAAGAAGAATATCATTTATTAGACAAAAAATAATAAACACAGAAAAAAATTGTATTTGTTTTACTGCCAAAGCATCAGTTTAGTTATGGATGCACCCTCTTTAAGAAAACTACCAACAAATTACCCATTACTGTAATATTTACATGTATGCATACCTGTATTTCTGAGTACTTTTGAATTTTTATACGTACTGTATAGAATTTAATTGTGTAATTAGTTGTTGTGTTTTAAGTTGAAACTGAACAGTTAATTTTTATTACCATTGTGATTTTTATTATTTACTAGCTGTCCCCCAGAGCTCCGCCTACACAGTAGTGAAACAGGACAAACTTGAAAAATTAATAAAAGGTACGTGCGCTCCAGCATCAAATGTTGGGGAGAAAAACATGTGGCCGTGATATCTCTGGTAATCAGCAACTACCGTCTAAAACACACATAGCTGCGAACTGTCTCTCAAAAATGTCAAATATTACTCATTACCATTCTGTAGATGATAAGGTCTGTTGAACAAACAAATATCACTAGCTAAGCAGAGACAAGGTACGCTCCTACATGTGGCGCAAGGTAGGCCGACTCTAAAGGAGGCTTGCAAGTGAGTGAGGAGGGTCCTGCCCCCCTCTCCTTGGCCCGCAACCACTCTCTTGGATTCTCACAAATAAATCAGAACCGCAAGCAAACTATGTTACTTAGTGTGATGAGAGAAATCACAAAATCAACAGAATATTCAAGCAAATTATAGATCTAAGTCCGTTAAGTAGTTCTCTCGTGAAAAGCAGACAGGCATACATACAGACAGACATTGAATTATATATATATATATATATATATATATATATATATATATATATATATATATATATATACACATATAGTCAGAGATGCCAGGGGCTACGACCCAGCCGGGACGCCTTGAGGGACCGGAAGAGGGTCTATGCCCACCCTGGATCACATGGGGGCCGCCATCCTGGTTGCTTTGGGGGCCACGGGTAGGGGGCTTGGAAGCCCAACCCTGTAGGGACCCGTGGTCACCGCCAGGGGGCGCCCCAATGCCTTGGGGACCCTGGACCTCAGCACTTCTGCCACACCAGGAAGTGCTGGGGGGAAGAGGAGAAGGGACACCTGGAGAGCTTCCAGGAGAACAGTCGGCACTTCCGCCACACTGGGGTGTGTCCAGGGAGGAGTGCCGGGAAACACCTGGAGCCCATCCGGGGTGAAATAAAAGGGGCTGTCTCCCTACATTCGAGACTGGAGTCAGGTGGAAGCAGGACAAAGCAAGAGAGGAGAGTGGAGGCGGCCCGAAGAGAAGGCATTGTGTGGCCAGGACTGTGTGGGGGTTCGTGTATGCACTTGACTTTATTGTAAATATTTGTGTAAATAAATGTGTGGTGGTGATGAACAACATGTCCGTCTGTCTGTGTCTGGGCCACGTCCACAATATATATATATATATATATATATATATATATATATATATATATATAGTGATGGATGGTTGGGTACCTTGCCCCACATGGAGGCCTGGAGAAGCAGGGGACTGGATTGCGTGGGAGCCACGGAACTGGAAGGCTCAACCCTGTGAAGATCCGTGGCCACCGCCAGGGGGCACCTAAAGGACTAAAAAGCCTTGGACCACAGCACTTCCACCACACCAGGACATGCTGCCGAACCAGGAAGCAGGTACACCCGGAGTGCTTCCGGGTGCCCATGCAGAACTCCTGCCTCACCTGGAAGTGCTGCAGGGAGATCATCAGGGAGCACCTAGAGCACATCTGGGTGCATTATAAAAGGGGAGCCTCACTCCATTCAGGGAGCTGGAGTTGGGTAGAAGAGGTTGAAGCTTGAAGGAGAGGAGGCGGTGAAGAAAAGATGATAAAAAGAGAAAGGAGTGGAAAAGGACGGTGAGTCTTTGGGCTCTGTGTTTGTGCTGTGTTGTTAAGAGGAAGTGAAAATAAACCGCATTTGTTGTGGATCTCTGGTGTCATGTCTGTCTGTGTCCAGGGCATCTTTTATATGGCATCCCAGATGGGACTCTCTGCCTGTTATAAGGCAGGGACCCATCAAACAAATAATTTGTGAAAGCCAGCCACAGCAGTGTGACGCACGTGCACATACGCAGCAGTGTGAAGCACGTGCTCCCCTGCACAGGCACACACAGCAACAAGCATCTCAGCCTTTTAGCCTCCGAAGACCCACAGAAGCGCTGTTTCCCTGATGGGAAGGATGCCAATTCTGGAGCCAATGGCGAGACGAGGTCCGAGGATGACGAGGGCCCGCTGTTTGAAGAGGAGCTGTAGCTGGCTAATGAGCGCCTGGAGCGTATCCTATGGGTAGTGACCCGTGGAAGTAGGGGGTGGTGGAGGACCAGGATCCACCCACTGAAACAGTTAAGGGGGTGGAGGGAGTGTGCTGGAACCCTCACACAGAAAGAGCCAGCCCTGGCGGGATGAGCCGCTTCGCCCTACAGGCTTCAGCTGGGGGAGGGGCAGTGTGATAGATAAAATAATGTGTTTTTTAAATAATATTCTTTTACTATTTACAACCAAAAGTTTAGAACATGAAAAATTTCACAAACAAGAAGAGACCATTCTGTCCATGAAGCTCGTTTTTTTGTTAGATAGAAGTTAAACTGTTCCAATATCTCATTCAGATACTTCTTCAAGCTTGTCAAGGTTTCTGCTTCTATTGTATGGCCCGGTATTTTGTTTCAGATTGCCACAACTTTTTGATTACAGAAGTGCTTCCTGCCCTCAATTTAAGAAGTCCTAAATGTACTTCCTTTTAATTTCTGCTGGTGTCCTTGAGCAGGCGATTCACTGTGAAGTTAAAAGAATTCTGCTGCTACTTTAACAATCTCTTTGAGGATTTGAAATACCTGGATTTGGTCCCCACACAGTCTCTTCTGCTTGAGACTAAACAGGTTTAATTCTAAGAGTCTGTCAGAGTAGGACTTGCCCTTTAGTCCTGGGAGGCACTTGGTTGATCTCCTCTGCACGACTTCAGGTGCTGCTATGTCTTTCTTGTAGTGTGGTGACCAGAGCTGCACACAGAACTCTAGATTTAGCCTCACTACGCATTATATACTTAGAGTATAATATTCCTCAATTTATATTCAAATGTTTTTACAGTATAACATGCCATTTTATGTTATTTTATTTGCTGCTGCATATTGTTTAGACAATGAAAACCCCTAAATCCTTTTCAGAGGTTGCTTCCTGTAGGTCTTTCTTCTTGTATTTATAATAGACATTCTTTTTTTCTGAGTGCTGCCATTTTAAAAAATTGGGCGTTGTCACTACCAGTAATGTGACGGTGGTCATGCATCAATATTCAAATAATGTGATCTCAATAATGTCTCTAAAGAAATCTTCAAATAAAATAGCAATAAGAAATACAGAATAAATGTGGCCAAAAAATCATGAAAAATGATTCCAGACACAAAATACAGGTCCTCAGATGCGATGCAGTAAATCATAAAACTCAGGTTTATGTTCATCACCTGTTGGTATACTCGTATAAAGTTTAGAAATAAAATGAAAATTTTATTTACATGTTTTTTTGGTTACACTTTAGGTGCTGCATAAACGCACCTTTACTCATTTACCATTATATATTAAGACCTTAACAAATAATTCTTTAGGTCTTCATAACACTTCCAAAGCATCAATTCTGCAGTGTGACTTTCTAATAAGACTTCACTTTGGACTGGTCTACGGGGGGCTTATCTGAGACACATTTCTCTTTATATTCCATATTTAGTATAAGACCTGTGCAATCTTCATATTACCAAGTCATTTTACCATCATGTCAATATGGCACACAGCACAGAGATGAACAGCCGATCTACTGATGTGTTGTAAATATCATGAAGACCAAAAGATGTTAAGGTCTTCTTACATAAAAGTAATAGATGCATTTTTGCAGTACCTAAATTAAAGTGTTACCTTTTGTATGTCAAATATTTCTGCAAAAGCACAAGACCTAAAGAAAATAAACCGCATTTGTTGTGGATCTCTGGATCTCTGTCATGTCTGTCTGTGTCCAGGGCATCTTTTATATGGCATCCCAGATGGGACTCTCTGCCTGTTATAAGGCATGGACTCATCAAACAAATAATTTGTGAAAGCCAGCCACAGCAGTGCGACGCACGTGCACATACGCAGCAGTGCGAAGCACGTGCTTCCCTGCACAGGCACACACAGCAACAAGCATCTCAGCCTTTTAGCCTCCGAAGACCCACAGAAGCGCTGTTTCCCTGATGGGAAGGATGCCAATTCTGGAGCCAACGGCGAGACGAGGTCCGAGGATGACGAGGGCCCACTGTTTGAAGAGGAGTTGTAGCTGGCTAATGAGCGCCTGGAGCGTATCCTATGGGTAGTGACCCGTGGAAGTAGGGGGTGGTGGAGGACCAGGATCCACCCACTGAAACAGTTAAGGGGGTGGAGGGAGTGTGCTGGAACCCTCACACAGAAAGAGCCAGCCCTGGCGGGATGAGCCGCTTCGCCCTACAGGCTTCAGCTGGGGGAGGGGCAGTGTGATAGATGGCCAGGGGCCTTGCCCCACCGGGAGACCTGGAGAAGCAGAGGGCCAGGAGAGTGGCAATTCCTTCCCCAGGACGCAAGTGGGCAGCCATCCTGGATTGTGTGAGAGTCACTGAACTGGAAGGCTCAACCCTGTGGGGATTCGTGGCCAACGGCAGGGGGCCCAAAGGACTAAAGAGCCTCGGACTCAATACTTCTGCCACACCAGGAAGCAGGTACACCCAGAGTGTTTCTCCTGCCACACCTGGAAGTGCTGCAGGGAGATCATCAGGGATCACCTAGAGCACATCTGGGTGCATTATAAAAGGGGCCTCCTCACTCCATTCAAAGAGCTGGAGTTGGGTGGAAGAGGATGGAGCTTGCAGGAGAGGAGTGGAGGTGGTGAAGAAAAGACAATAAAAAGAGAAAGGAGTGGAAAAGGACTATGAGTCTTTGGGCACTGTGTTTGTGCTGTGTTGTGAAAAGGAAATGAAAATAAACCATGTGTGTTGGGGACATCTGGTATCATGTCTGTGTCAGGGTCATCTTTTACTATATATACATGTGGGGCGTCTTATTGAACCACTTAGATATCCTCTCTCCTCCATACTTAAGGCAATCTGCATACATCTTGTCTGCACTACATGTATAATTGCCAGTTCTGGAGGAAAGAAGGTAGCTGAATGGATGCAATAAGTGGTGAGGTCATTGTGGAGCAATGAAGTGATACCTGAGGATTGGAGTAAAAGGATAATTACATCACTGCATAGAAAGGAAGCAAAGAAGAATGTAATAATCCAAGAGGTATAAGTCTTTTAAATGTGCCAGGAAAAGTGTTCACTAGAGTGATTCGTCATGTGTGAAAACAAATGTGGATTCAGACCGGGACGTGGATATCAAGATCAAGTATGCATGATGAGTCAAATTATAGAGAAGTCAGTGGAGTTTGCGCAAAAGCTTTATGTATGCTTCATAGATTTTAAACAGGCTTATGATTTGGTATGGAGAGATGGACTGTGGGTGATAAAGAGAAGATATGGTATACCACAGAAGATCGTTAAGATAGTAATCAAACTGGATGAGAACACAGAGGTGCGCATGAGAATTGAAAAAGTGACGTCTCAGTGGTTTAGAGCCAGGACAGGAGTACAACAAGGAGGTATTCTGTCACCTTGGCTCTGGGGCCATGTACTGAGGGAGGTTGATGAAACAGACTGTAGTGGTGGAATAGATATCAGTGTAGCACCGGTGAGAGATCTTGAATACACAGATGATATAACGCCTCTGACAGTGAGCATAACAAAATTAGATGAGGCGTCAGGAGTATTTGGATTGGAATCAGAGAAGCTGGGATTAAATATAAGCATAGACAAAACAAAATGGATGAAGATTGGTGAACAAAAAAAATCAACATATTTATAAAGGTTAAGAGCTGTATAGATTTTAGGTTTGGCAGTTGTACACTACTAGTGTCATTAAGAGCCTGCACATCAGTTTATTAAGTATTTATTATGTTAGAAAAAGGACTTTGGAGATTCAGAGACATTAAACTGTGGATGATATTAGGAGTCCATAAAGCAAAGTGCCAGTAGGCTTGTGTGGAGCTGATAGTTTGATATTTAGCCAAGAACTTAAGAGAAGACTGGATGAGTTTGATCCGAAGATACTTGAGATGGATTATGGGAATCTTCTGGTGAATGTTTTATGAAACTTAGCTAACAGGGGATTCTTTAAGGATAAGATTGAATTTTGAATGTAATCAATGTCAACTTAATGCAGAAATGACTGAATATTTATAATTGCCTCAATATTCTTCATAATGACAAAAAATATTAAGTCTTATTCACAATATACAGTATAAATATTATATGTGGTGTATTATTGAAGCATAAAAATAATGTGTTTTTTAAATAATATTCTTTTACTATTTACAACCAAAAGTTTAGAACATGAAAAATTTCACAAACAAGAAGAGACCATTCTGTCCATGAAGCTCGTTTTTGTTAGATAGAAGTTAAACTGTTCCAATATCTCATTCAGATACTTCTTCAAGCTTGTCAAGGTTTCTGCTTCTACTGTATGGCCCGGTATTTTGTTTCAGATTGCCACAACTTTTTGATTACAGAAGTGCTTCCTGCCCTCAATTTAAGAAGTCCTAAATGTACTTCCCTTTAGTTTCTGCTGGTGTCCTTGAGCAGGTGATTCACTATGAAGTTAAAAGAATTCTGCTACTACTTTAACAATCTCTTTGAGGATTTGAAATACCTGGATTTGGTCCCCACACAGTCTCTTCTGCTTGAGACTAAACAGGTTTAATTCTAAGAGTCTGTCAGAGTAGGACTTGCCCTTTAGTCCTGGGAGGCACTTGGTTGATCTCCTCTGCACGACTTCAGGTGCTGCTATGTCTTTCTTGTAGTGTGGTGACCAGAGCTGCACACAGAACTCTAGATTTAGCCTCACTACGCATTATATACTTAGAGTATAATATTCCTCAATTTATATTCAAATTTTGTTACAGTATAACATGCCATTTTATGTTATTTTAATTGCTGCTGCATATTGTTTAGACAATGAAAACCCCTAAATCCTTTTCAGAGGTTGCTTCCTGTAGGTCTTTCTTCTTGTATTTATAATAGACATTCTTTTTTCCCACATGTAGCTCTTTGAAATTTTGTTTTCAACCAAATATAAATAGTATGAGAAAGGTGACAATGCTTATGGTGAGGACTAGAAATAGTATATAAACTAGTAAATGCAAAAATCAAAAGATCATCATTAATTGTTTATGCAAAAATCTCTCTTAAAAAGGGAGAACTAAGTCCCTTGGCTGCCTATTATTCTATTCCTATGTAACTAATTCACTGGAGAAAGATTGTTTTTGCATTTTGTTATCCAAATATTGCAAGTTTTTTTTCTGAGTGCTGCCATTTTAAAAAAAATTAGGTGTTGTCACTACCAGTAACGTGACTGTGGTCATGCATCAATATTCAAATAATGTGATCTCAATAATGTCTCTAAAGAAATCTTCAAATAAGAAATACAGAATAAATGGGGCCAAAAAATCATGAAAAATGATTCCAGACACAAAATACATGTCCTCAGATGCGATGCAGTAAATCATAAAACTCAGGTTTATGTTCATCACCTGTTGGTATACTCGTATAAAGTTTAGAAATAAAATGAAAATTTTTATTTACATGTTTTTTTGGTTACACTTTAGGTGCTGCATAAACGCACCTTTACTCATTTACCATTATATATTAAGACCATAACAAATAATTCTTTAGGTCTTCATAACACTTCCAAAGCATCAATTCTGCAGTGTGACTTTCTAATAAGACTTCACTTTGGACTGGTCTATGGGGGGCTTATCTGAGACACATTTCTCTTGATATTCCATATTTAGTATAAGACCTGTGCAATCTTCATATTACTAAGTCATTTTACCATCATGTCAATATGGCACACAGCACAGAGATGAACAGCCGATCTACTGATGTGTTGTAAATATCATGAAGACCAAAAGATGTAAAGGTCTTCTTACATAACAGTAATAGATGCATTTTTGCAGTACCTAAATTAAAGTGTTACCTTTTGTATGTCAAATATCTCTGCAAAAGCACAAGACCTCAGAGTTAATATTTGCAGCACACCATGCAATGCGTATGTCTCTGTTATATGCCATTTGGCATGGGATTTGTAAAAGCAGTGTTAATGTTTATGATGCACCATTTGTTGGAATGTCAAATTCAATGCATTTTATTACTAAAAATGTTAGTGATGTGCCATCTTTTCAAAGACAGAGACACTGCAACCAAATGGACACACAGGCAGATACACAGACACTTATCCTTTTATTAAAATGGATGTCTATTGTATATTTATTAGAAATACATTATATAATAGATAGATAGATAGATAGATAGATAGATAGATAGATAGATAGATAGATAGATAGATAGATAGATAGATAGATAGATAGATAGATAGATAGATACAGTAGATAGAACTTTATTTGTCCCCATGGGGAATCCTGGCTTTTAAATAATTAAATAGATAGTGTGGCAGATGATCAGCTGCTCAACCCGACCAGGATGCCCAAAAAAGAGAAGGATGGGGGAAGGCAGTTACTGAGGGGCACTGCCTCCCCCAAGATGCCAGATGGCGAGTTCCCTGCAGCATAGTGGTGCCCCGAACTCCTGCAGGGTATCATGGGATCTCTAGTTCGGTATCACAGCCCAGGAGACATTTCAGGAAGATATGGGGATTTTTATTTTCCATATAGCCCAAAAGTACTCCCAAGTCACAGGGTCGGAAACCCCAAAGTACTCCGGGCTGAAGAAAACTACAAGTCCTCCATCTGACCCGGAAGTGCTGGCCAGTCACGAGGATGGAAGAATGGAAGCACTTCCAGATGAAGGACTATATAAAGGACTACTGAAGACCCAGAAATCAGGCAGGAGTTGGAAGGCAGAGGACAGAGGTTTCTGGGAGGTGTGGAGGAGAGGTTACAAGAATGAAATATTAATTTATTTATTTGTTTATTTTGGTGGAGATGCTTTGGGCACTAAAGAAAATAAATTAACTCCGTGGTGCTTTTAAAACGTGTTGTCAGTGTCTGTGTGTTGGTATAGCGCCATCTAGTGTTACAATGAATAAATAAATGTATACACACTTTGATCTGAATACACACCAGAATGACTAAAAAGCAAGCAAATTAAAACATTTAAAAGAAAGAAAAGTTCTGACTTGGCTGTCCCAGTCCCAGTGAGGATTATGCAGACGTATTTCTGTTGGTATAACGGAGCCCCCGTAGTGTTTCTTTACCCACTTCTGCTGAATATTTTGTTGGCTGAAAGTCATCAGCGTTAGTGTGTCACAAAGAATATGTGCAGTATTGTTCATAATGGCACTCAGTTTTGTTTTAATTCTCTCCATTGCTACGACCTCCAGGGGGTCCAGAGTGCGTCCCATACCTGAGCTTGCCAGTTAAAGTAAGTAGGTAACGTGTTTTCTTTGTCAGTCATTTTTTTGAGTATGTTGCCTTAACCAGGGATCAACAGAAATCATCATTGGTAGGATTAATTAAAAATGTGTCAGAATTTAGGACTGTTGCAGACAGTTGTAACAAACAACAATGATCCTCTCAAATACACACATTAGAATTATTAAAAAGAAAGAAAACCTCCGACTTGGCTAAAGATAACAGGAGCAGTCACCGTCTCAGTGAGGTGTCGTGCAGACATATTGCATTGCTGTTGGCATAAAGGAGCTCCAGTCACATTTCTTGACACAGTACTTCTGAATGATTCAGTTGCTGAAAGTATGTAATGTTAATGTGTCAGCATATGCCTCATCAATCTGCACACTCCTTGTTAGCATTTTATACGTAGTTATAGTAGGGCAGATTGTCGAATATGCTTGGGATCAGGGGTGGGCAATGTCGGTCCTGGAGAGCCGTAATGGCTGCAGGTTTTTGTTCCAACCCAGTTTCTTAATGAGAAAACAATTACTGCTGATGACGCACTTGTTATGAAGTGACATTTTGATGCTTCATTTTAGTGGTCTCGCTTGTTAAGATTCCCCACCTTTAATTACTTATTTCAATCTTAAACAGCTACATTCACTGTTTTAATGGCTCCTTATGATCAATAAAATGTAAATGACAAAGCAGCCAGCAGTTCTCCATTCAGTTTGTTTTCATTTACGTCTGTGTGTGTCCATCATGCACTGTTTGATTTAATAAAACATGTAATAGAAAACAGACTGAAAATGATCTGTTTTAGGCTTCAAACCATTTGGATGATATCCTTGGAAAGGAAAAAATCTACGATATAAGAACTTTACATTACAGACTATCAAGCCATAAAATTAAATAAGGTGTGAGAATGGCAAGGATTAGTTTCTACTTAAGCAATTGGGTTGGAATGAAAACCTGTAGCCACTGCGGCTCTCCAGGACCGACATTACCCAAGCCCGCCTGGAATAAAGCGCGGCAGATTTGTTGCTTAGTTTATTGGTTTTGGATGACTTATGTGAATGGGGCCGAGGAGGTGCTTGGTTGGTTCGCTTGCAGTGAATCATACATGCAATTAAGTTTTTTCATGTTTTCTACTGTAATGTTGGCTTTAGAGTGAGCACTCATGGTTTTTCGCACATAGAAAAACTCCACAAATGTCATAACATTTTAAGCTGAAGGTGTTGAGCTGCTCACTCCTTGCCTGAGGGCTGCATTTTTCACGAGATGCAATCTCCTGTAGAGTGCCTGCATTGCTAAAGCGAACTATCTGGCCTGCAAACACTTTGCCAAAGGCATGAGCTTTACCCTCAGATGATATTTTATTAGTTACGTCTGTCTGTTTTGAAAAGAAGTGATGTGATTGGTGACTAAAAATAGTGTACAGCTGACAAATGGCTGTGTGAAACACACAGAGCAACATCTGCATAAGTCACAGCACTGTGGAATTAGTCACATCTAAAAGCATGAATAGTAGATAACATTTTTTAAGAATAAGCTGAGACACATAAATTGAGAATGATATGTGAAGGACTGTGTAACAAAGGCGCTATAAAGGCGCTGACCCGACACAGACTGACAGTGGAGGCATGTATAAAAGCAAGTGAATTTTTATTTTCCTTCACCTGTGGGGCACGTCTTCCCCCCAACACAGTCCCAAAAGCACCAAAAACACCCAAAACACCACGCTCTTCTTCTTTTCACCACCACTCCTCCTGGGAAGCGTTGTCCTCCTCCTCCTCCCGACTCAGGCTCCCGGAGTGGTGGCTGCTGGCCCCTTTTATAGCCCACCCAGAAGTGCTTCAGGTGCTTGACCACCTGCCTACGATTGCACCTTCGGGTGTGGCTGAACTACTGCCACACCGGGTCCCAACAGGGCTGTGGAGAACTCCACCTCCCATGGAGCCCTGCGGGTATCTGAGGCACCACAGTCACTCAGGGGGGCTGCCACCAAGTGGTCCGGGGGAGGTACTGTGCAGCAGATCACTTCTAATATTGTTTTTTTTTTTTTGTATCAGTATACTGCTGCTGGATTATGTGAATTTCCCCTTGGGCTTAATAAAGTATCTCTATCTTAATAAAGTATCTATCTATCTATCTATCTATCTATCTATCTATCTATCTATCTATCTATCTATCTATCTATCTATCAGCCCATGCTTGATCCCCTGGCACATACACAGAAGGGGCATCCCGGCCAGGCATGGGCCCCGGCCGTCCATCACAACTGTTATTGGAATTACAGAATATCTATCACTCTTTGCATAGTTTATTGATATTTTTCCTATAGATCTATTTATTTTCAGTAATGCTGCAGAACCAGCCTTGTTAATTTAATCTACTATTAAGTATAACTTTACTAATAAGGCGATTTCCTGTAAATCTGCCAGAATTATAAAAGCATCTTGTATGACACCCTTCTAAAGTAACAGAACATAGCGGTGTAAAGTGATATTTAATTAAGTAAAATATATATTGCACTCGTAGTATTGCCGGCATTCTGCTCATTTAAATAATGACTATTAATTTCCTTGACGTGATTGCCCATAGGAAATTATTATTGCTCAAAGGTTAATCTTTGGTGGCTCATGAGACTTAAAAGAGATTCTCGTGTAGGTTTCATTAAAGAATCAACGTTGCCCCAGATGTTTCTCCTAAAATTCCTCAGGAGAAATGGCTTTAGACTGAAAGGAGACATGAGATACTACCGAAGTAAAAAGAGTCAAAATTGAGAGTGTGGTTCGGAAAGCATATTATATTTTGTGAGATCTCTTTCTAGTCTTGTTTTAATCTCTTTTAAGACTTCATATTGTTTTCCTTACCCAAGGTGACTTCAAATATTTGAGATACAATCAGTTGCATTTCTTTTTCCCATTGGAGCACAGGCAGGTGAAGTGACTTGCTCCTGGTAACACAGTGGTGTCAGTAGAGGGATTTGAAGTCCAACGTCTTAACCACTATGCCACGTTGCCTGCTTTTTCTGAGAATGTTCTTTTTGGAGTACAGCAATATAAATTAGAGCATCTAATAGTATTACAATTATTCAGAAGCTAGGAGCACAATTTTGTAATCATAATAAAATGTTTTATCACCATGAACAAATGTACATACATTTCACCCTATACTATTGAGCACACAATGCAAATACTTTCAAACTGATAAGACACTACGTTTAAGATCAGAGCCCATTGTGTGATTTTGATAATAATGACAATAGCAATTCAATAATATTGCCATTGTACAGGTACAACAACAGGTAGTTATCGCATTACCTCTTGGGGTCGGCTATTATCTATACAGCACCCCTGGAGCAATCTGCAGGCTCAGGGCCTTACTTAAGGGCCCAATGGAGTAGAATTACCTTCTGGCAGTAACAGGATTTGAATCAGCAACCTTCTAGATCCCAGAGCAGATCCTTAGCCTCAGAGGCTACCAGCAGATGGTGAGATCTCGGCTGAAACTTAGGAGGAGAAACATGAGACTACCAGGGGGGTGGGGGAATGGTTTCTCAGGAGAAAAATCCTGGAAGCATCAGACAAAAGACAATGTCTGCATTTTATTTATTTCTGATCTAATTGCTGTCTAGACGAAACCAAAAGGACATTATGGAGATCTCTTTTTTGATTTTTCATTCCTATGGGTGTGTGCATAAGTGTTCCTGGCAATGCACCAAAATCTCGTCTGCAGCCTGTTTCTGCTCCCCACATTCTTGTGATGGAGAAAGCTGTTTTGTAAAATGGATACAACTCTGGTTGACAGCCCTTTGAATATATGTTATTTTCACTTTAACTTGGTTTATAACTAAGACTGTTTTTCATGGCTGCCTTGGTTTATAGAGACCGGAGTTCACGTCTCAGGTCCTCCCTGTGTGGAGTTTGCATGTTCTCTCAGTGGGTTTCATCCTGGTGCTCAAGTTCCCTCTCACAGTCCAAAGACATGCAGGTTTGGTGGACTGGTAGAACTAAATTAGTCCTAGTGTGTGTTTGGTGTGAGTGTGTGTGTGTATTCATCATGCGATGGTCTGGCACCCTGTCCAGGGTTTATTCTTGTTTCGCACCTGTCACAGGTGACACCCCGGAGGATTGGAGGAGGGCTTACGCCTCCCCCAGACCATGTGGGGGCGACCGCCCTGGTGGCTATGGGGACCACGGGTACAGAGGTTTGAAGCTCAACCCTGTAGGGGCCCGTGGTCACCACCAGGGGGCGCCCCAATGCCTTGGCAACCCTGGACCTCAGCACTTCCACCACACCCAGAAGTGCTGGGGGGAAGAGGAGCGGGGACACCCTGAGTGTTTCCAGGTGCACGGCTGGCACTTCCGCCACACTGGGGAGTGCCGGTGGAAGATTGTCGAGAGGCACCTGGAGCACATCAGGGTGATTATAAAAGGGGATGCCTCCCTCCATTTGATGACTTGAGTCAGGTGGAAGAAGGACGAGGTCTTGGACGAGAGGAGTGGAAGCGGCCTGAAGAGAAGTGAGGCATTTGATTGGTGGCCTGGACTTTGGGGACTTTTGGGGTGTGTTGCACTTTTGTACATATGGCAATATGTATCTCTCTCTCTCTGTATTACTATATATTGTGGCAGACGCTAGATGGCAGCCTTCCTGGGTTGCAGCGGTGCCTCTGACTCCTGCAGGGCTTAATGGGAGTTGGAGTGTGGTGGAGCCCTGTTAGGTTCCGCAAGCGCCGCCAGGGGGTGTTGCAGTGGGAGCTGTTGGGCCCTTGTGGGCAGTATTTTCACCACACCCGGAAGTGCAGCTGGGACTCGGCAACCAAGTACCTGGAGCACTTCCGGATACCTAACAAAAGGAGCCAGCAGCCACCACTCGGGAGACAGAGTCGGGAGCAGAAGGACGAGGTTGTCTGGGAGGAGTGGTGGAGGAAGAAGCTTGTGCGTTACTTTGTGTGTGGTGCTTTACTTTAGTTTATTTGGTGTGCTTTGGTACTGTGTTAGGGCTGAGGGACACGGGGAAGATGTGGACCTCAGCTGAAGAAAATAAAAGCATTTAGTTGATTTTAATGTGCCTCTGTTGTCAGTCTATGTTGGGTCTGGTGTATATATAGCGCCCTTCACAATATATAAATTTATACATGCCCCCTACACACCAAGACCAATATATTATATAAAAGTAGAGACATAAGTTAAAAACATAAAGCAAGGATTTTAATGGGTTATGAGGAAAACAAAAGTAAAATAGTTTGAAAATTATTTAATACAAGCTAAAAAAAAATCTGTAAAAGTGAAATCATTTGAAAATATTTATTTACAGTAATACAGACAACAGAGAAATATTATTATTATTTAATACAGGCAGTTAGAAAAAAAGTAGGCCATGGCAAGTAGTAACAACACACTTTGTTGAGACTGTATGTTGCAATGCTGATACAGAACTGCACAGCAGTATGGCTGGAGAGCAAAATGGTAAGAGTGTCGCTGTCCTCAGCCAACCATAGCAACTGAGCAAGTTGCAAACAGGCAGTAAACACTCATTTCCTCATTACATTTGGGTTATTTTCATCAAGAGAATCCAAGAAAAGAAAATATAATTACTTATAAAGTTACAACTAAGTACCGTAAGATGGTAGTAAAAATCTATTTTTATTATGAAATTTGAAAATGAACTAAATACGAGACATTTGGGTGTCCCTGAAAGGTCAATGTGGGACAGGGGACAAAACTATTGAATATGGGACAGGTCCCGTATATAAAGGATGTCTGGCAACCTTAATCTGAGAACAAGGATACCTGTGCAGACAGACCCCCTGCTGCAAGATCAGATTCAGACCCTTCTCTTGTGTACTCTGGATCCAGTCACACAGGAGAAGGGGGAGAAGTGTAATGTACAGATAAGCCTATACAAAATTCATGGGCCATAAACCGAACAAATCTGTTTAGTCTTCCCTACTTTGATGTAGGCAGAGCCCTTGGCTTGACTGATCAGTCCGCAAGAGTGAATACAGGCTGCATATCCACTTGCCCCTTTCGCCGGCTGTCTTATTCTCAATCCGGCGGAGGGCACTCAGAGTCCTAAAGATTCACAGGAGACTGGAATGAAACTCAAGACTCCACGTCTGAGCCCTCATTTACAGGAATCAACGAAGCAGGAAAGGGTGCTTGACAGGTAATGCAGGGTGGAGGTAGGTGGATTAGGATGCAAGCAGCTTTACTGTGGAGAAAATGAAGTCGTGTGCAAGATAGCACATGTTGGTGTGTATTCTTGTGGCAAAATATACAAAGTGTCACATTTTTCAAAAAATTACTGCACCTCTGTGGAGATGGAAATGAGAGGCATAAATGAAATTGATTTCATGGGTATGTAGATAATGTAGAAAAAACACAGATAAACATGGAAGTGTGAATGCGGCTTTAGAGAGCAAACTGTAACCTTCTTCAAAACCTTTTTTAGTCAGTTTTGGGTTTCACGTTCGTGAAATCACCAGGAAATGAGTTTTAAAATCAGGGTTGCAAACCTATTTGTGAATAGAAGCTTTAGTTTTTTACTTATCTCTATATGGCAACAACAGATACATTTTGGTAGATTTTTGAATCATATAATCTTTCATACCTGCCATGATTCCCTCCCAGGCTTGTGTTTTTCATTTTTTTACCTTGTTTAAATTTCTTTTGTTTTTTTTAAGTGTATTTTTTTATTTTTTAAAAGGTTCTTCATTAATTTTGCTTACTTCTGGTCACCACTATTTTCTGACACGGTAGATGTCTCTGTGGTTGCTTCAGTAAGCAGTCCTGGAAGTTTTGTGACTTACATTATCAGCACGATGGTTTTAAGAACCATAATTATCCAAGTTTGACGAATTCCAAAAAAAACATTGTGCGTTTTGTGTCTTAAAAAATGTTTTCTAAGCAGAAAAGATATAAAGCTCTATGTAATAAATCTGTTAGTATGGTACTGTCATACAGTCTATGAGCAGGTTATATAGTTAAATAGCCATTTTTACTGAACACATCCAGGCAATCAAAATAGTCCATATAGATAGATAGATAGATAGATAGATAGATAGATAGATAGATAGATAGATAGATAGATAGATAGATAGATAGACGGATAGATAGATAGATAGATAGATAGATAGATAGATAGACGGACAGATAGGACTTTATTTGTCCCCAGGGAAAACTTGGCTTTAAAATACATATATACCAGGTATCCCAAGAAGAATATCAAAGTTTTAAAGAGCTGTAGCTCCGCCCATTCATCGGAGACTGCAGAGCAACCTACTGGCGTCTTGAGGAATTAATTTAGTTTTATTTCGTTGTCGGCAGATGGTGCTAGTGCTTATCAAAAAGCCAACAGTGTGTTGTTTCGATTAGTTACATTTGCAGTTATGGCTGTGCCACAGCAAAAAGCTTTTTTTATTTGCGAATTCGCCAGAACTCAATTGGTTGTTATTGTGCAGCGGGCATTTCGTCAAAAATATGGGACTGACCCAATAACATCTGTCGATGGTACTGGCAATTTCGGGATACTGGGTGTATCTGCAAAGGTAAAAACACCGGGTGACCTTGAACTTCCTCCTCTGCTGAGAATGTCGCCCGAGTGCAAACTGCGTTCACTCGGAGCCCATCGAAATCTGTTCGACGAGTAAGTCATGAGTTACAGATGCCAAAGTCAAGTGTATGAAGAATTCTCTGACACCGGTTGGTTATGAAACCGTATCGTCTGCAGTTGGTTCAGGCCCTTAGACGAGGGGATAAGACGCGTTGAGTTGAGTTTTCAACTTTCATCCAGCAAAATTTGGAGACCAGTGACGATTTTTGTTCCTTGATTATCTTCAGTGATGAGGCCACATTTCACATTAGTGGGAAGGTAAATCGTCATAATGTATAAATTCGGGGTGAAGAAAACCCTCATGCTGCTATCGAATATGAACAAGACTCCCCCAAGACTAACGTTTTTTGAGCGATTTCCAAGCCGGAAATTTAGAGGCCTTACTTTTTTGAAGGAGCCACAGTTACAGGGGCTGTGTACCTGCAAATGCGGTAACATCGGTTGTTTCCTCAATTGGAAGATCAAGAGCCAGCCGATTTCATTTTTCAACAGGATGGGGCACCACCTCACTAGTCTCTTCCAGTGCGGCATTTCCTAGAGACCTATCCCCAACGTTGGATGGGAAGATCTGGGAATCAATATTAGTCACTCCACCATTGGCCTCCAAGATCCCCAGATATCACCCCATGTGACTTTTTCCTTTGGGGATACGTCAAAGGATTAGTGTTGCAACCCAAAATGCCTACAACTTTGGGTCAAATGAAGTTGAAGATAATGGCTGCCATTCAGAGTGTCAATATGTTAGAGAGAGTTAGCCAGGAATTTGAATACCACCTCAATATTGTTACAGTTACTCGTGGGGGGGCACATAGAACATTTTTAGACAATGTGGGAAACGCGTGAATATAACAGTTTTTATATATGCTTGCATAATCCAATAAATGTAGCTCCGATATTCTTTTTTTATATACAAAATGAAATTAGATTAATTACTCAAGACGCCACTAGGTTGCTCTGCAGTCTCCAATGAATGGGCGCCAAGCTACAGCTCTTTAAAACTCCAGTATTCTTTTTGGGACACCCTGTATATTGTGACATATGAGTCCCTGACATGTGCACACCAAAACACGAGGCTGAGTCTCAATACTTTAGCAAAACCAGTTTTATTCAGCTTGAAACAGGAACAGCAGAGTTATTTATTGTAGCGGAATCTACCACTCTCCTATACACAAACACAGCAGTCAGGCAGGGTCGGGCCAAGTTAGTAGCCTAGTAATCCTGTTCCCTGCATTTCTAATCTTCCTTGCATCACCCATTGACAACGGCACTTAGAGAGCAATCGCGGTTGGCTCAGATTTGCTTTTGCAGTGAGCTGCTACAGCGCTGCCTGTGGTTGCCCTGACGATGAATAAACTGTCTTCCACAGACATGGCGATCGTGCTTCAGGATGCTCTTCGGCATGTTGTCCTGTTAGGAGTGTCCCAAATGATTTTAGAAGCCTTACAATATATTTTATATATATATATATATATATATATTTATAGATATATATATATATATATATATATATATATATATATATATACACTGTCACACTTTGCGATTGGAAGGCAGCTAAAGGGTCTGAATAATAGCAGTACCATGCCAGACCAGGGGCTGGTGAGCTGCACTGACTTTTTCTCTCAGTCCTCTGTGACCATCCACGGGAAATCCCACTAGGTTCCGGTGCCATTGATGCCATTGTTGGCATCACTTCCGGTCCTGATGACATCACTTCCATTTCTGGCAACATTAATGATGTCACTTCCATCACTTCTGGTACTGGCACTATTGATGATGTCACTTTCTGTTCCGGTCCTGATGACATCACTTCCGGTTCTGGTCCTGAAGACATTACTTTCTGTTCTGGTCCTGATGACATCACTTCCTGTCCCAGCCTTTAAAGCTGCCATATTCTCACTCTCTAATCAGTTCTATTCTGGACTCAAACCTGAATACAACTTATCAGAAACAACCCTTTTGCAGCCAGGGCACAATATATAGTTGGCTACCCAAAACCTTTTTGATATCTTTGTGTTATTCTTGTGACAACACACTTTGGTCTGAATACACACTGGATTGACTTAAAAACAAGTAAATTAAAAAGAAAGAAAAGTTCTGAGTTGGCTGTCCCAGTCCCAGTGAGACATTATGCAGGGATATTGTTGTTGGTATAATGGAGCCCCATAGCATTTCTTGACACACTTCAGCTGAATAATTTGTTGGCTGAAAGTCCTCAGTGTTAGTGTGTTATGAAGAGGATGTGAAGCATTGTTCATAATGGCACTCAGCTTTGTTTTAATTTTCACTTTCGCTGCGACCTCCAGGGGGTCCAGAGTGTGTCCCATAACTGAGCTTGCCAGTTAAGACAAGTAGGTAATGTGTTTTCCTTGTCAGTCAATTTTTTATTATGCTGCCTTAACCAGGGATCAACAGAAATCATTAATTAAACATGTGTCAGAATTTAGGACTGTTGAAGACTAAGTAACTGATTTAACTAGTTAATATTTCCACAGCAAATTCAAAGTTCATCTCTTACTTGGGCTTGTATGTGCTTTTCAGATTTCAGTGAGCATATATTTATTCATCTAATTTTTAAACCTTTTTTCTTCCAAATAGGGTTCAAGGGAAACAAGGCCTATTCAGACAGCATCTGTTTTCCAAATGGGGCCTATTCTAGCTGGGATTACCTTTCCATTGCAGACATTTTACAATCCCCAGCAGTAATTCACTTAGAAAATTTAAATGTATAAAATGTCCATCAGCACCTGAATCAATACAATCATTCAGTTCCACACTAAATAAAATTTGCTATCAAATAATTTTGCAGAATTGAAACCATAATATACAGCTTGTGAACATAGTCGCGGTAAAGTAATACTTCACCCAAAGGTTATATGCACATTTTTCTGTTACTTACTCCATGATGTTTGTATATAACCAAGAAACAAAAATTAATTGCGGTGGGCTGGCGCCCTGCCCGGGGTTCGTTCTTGCTTTGCGCCCTGTGCTGACTGGGATTGGCTCCAGCAGACCCCCATGACCTTGTGTTAGGATATAGCAGGTTGGACAATGATTGACTGACTGACAAAAATTAATCTGTGTTTTCATGAGGAAAGGAGGTAATGAACTTTCTGATATAATGGGCTTCACTAGGAACCAGTGAAGGTTAGCTCTGAACAGCAGCAAACAATATTCAAATATCCATGAAAAAATCTAACAATAGTCTCAAGTGTTACATAATCTGCACTTCAGTTACCTGGTTAATATGTTCACAACCTCCAAAACACAAGTATTTTTTGCTAACATATAATGATGTTTCTCCGATGCTGAACTTAATTAATTGTGTCAGCAAGTTAAAGGAGTGGATGGATGAGAACTGCTTGTCTCTGAATACAGAAAAATAGTGCTGACCACTACAACATTCTGTCACTCTTTAACTCGGTTGGAATTACCTTTCGTTTTACTGAATCAGCACTCAATTTATGTGACACCAGCATGCCATTTAAAACACATTACAAAATTATCTAAAACATGTTTTTCCATCTAAAAAACTTTGGAAGATTAAGATATTTTTTCAAAAATGCAAGATACAAAGAAATTAATTCATGCATTTATTTCTAGTGGGATTGATGAGTTAACTGCTGGCTGTTCAAGTTGTTTTTTTGCATCTTCAGGTAATTCAAAAATGCTGCTGCAAGAATTATTACATGAACCGAACAGTACAAACACATAAGTCCAGTTCTCAAGTTGTTAAAGTGACTCCCAGTTAAGCTTAAGTTAAAGTTAAAACAAAACTTATTTGAATAAAGCTGGAAATTGGGTGGAGATTTTATTTTTAGACCATATTGTCCAGCCCTTGGCTTGCCCACCATTACCACAACTCTTTCTGTTGAAGCACCTGGGGCCTCATGCATAACACCATGCGTAGAATTCACACTATAACATGGAGTACAAACAAAAGCAAAATCTGTGCAAACACCAGCTTCCACGTTCTTCTGCTAAATAAATCCCGGTCAGCATTCTCCTCCCAGAAATACGCCTCTTTGAATATTCAAAGTAACATAAATAGCCCTTAAGCTCAGCATTCTGTGAAAAGGCAATGGCAAAAGCACAGGGGAAAATGGAAGAATTTCAGCGAATACCAAGTGGAGGCAAGGAAAAACATACTATTTGTTGGTTTAAACAGTGGTATAAACAACAAAAGGAAGTTGATCGAGTGACATAGAGTGTCGGAGAAACTCGAAAGCTCAAGTTCACAAAGTCGCACAGTGCCTGAAATAAAAGAGAGGTTGTCAGATATCAAAGTCGCTTTGAAAAGACGAGTCGTAGCCCACCGTCTGAGTGTCATATGAAAGCTTATTAGGGTACAGAGAAAAAAAAATAGGCACACAGTGAGAAAAAAGCACTTTAAACTCTAAATTTCCACTTTAATCACATTGTTTATTTTCTCATTAAAAAAGAACATCATAAACTTCATCTTAAAATCGTTTAATTTACTAGTTTCTCAAATACCATCTTAACTAATGTAGCACGTTAAATGCTTTGTTTTGTATTTGATCTTCTATGTGCTCTATGTGTGTGAATCACTACGTGCTTCTTAAACAGGCTTTCTCTTCTTCCGACAGGACACAGAATCCATTACATTTGTGATATTACAGCTCTCTGAACAATTAAAATACTGAGATGTATACTTAATATCATTTTCATGATAACAGTTAATGCATGTTATTAAACATGGGAGCACGGTGGCACAGTAATTGTTCAAGCCTCATGCAAGATGCTTGCGGCTTCATTTGCGACCTTCAATGAAATAATTTATTGCAGCAGTACTGTCTCTTTCAAACGTACTAACCCCCAATTCCTGTCCTTACTTTACCCAATCGCCACACAATCAGCTCTGTAATAGACGTTAATCCATCTGTAAGCTTAGAACGCTGATTCTTTAAAACTTTTAAGGAACATTGAAGTATCTTTGTAGTACATGTTTAATTATTCTATCCATCTATCCTTCCAGTGTTGCTCCAGCCCCAGCAAGTCATACAGCGTGAGGCAGGATCAATCCATAAACGGAGCGCCAGCTCCTTGCTAGTGCAGCGACACCGTATCCTCACATGTTTAATTATTAACAATATAGATTATTTAAATGAAGTTAAAGTTTTGTCTGTATAATATAATAAACATATTTTACTGCCTTTCATCTTAAAAATGATATTGTCATCATATGTAAATACACGCTTTATAAAGTGGTGCAAGTTGTGCAATATTATAACTGTATCTCATGTTTACAGTGAGATAATTGTATTTATAAGTGCAAACAAGGAGCACTTGATAGACTGATTGATTGCATTTATAGTTATTGGGATGGAACTGTTTCTGAACCACGAGGTCAGTACAGAAAATGCTCTGAAAAGTTTGCCGTATGAGAGCAGTTCAAATAGACAGCATGGCTGAGGCAGCGTGTGCTTGACGCTGTATACTGAGAATTCTCTTTCCGATCATGTGCTATAGAGCTGTGATTCCACACTCAGATACAATGATATAAATACTCTGACTGGTGCAGTGAGAGTAATATGGAATAAGATGATCCACTGTGGCTTCCCCTAAAGGGAGCAGCTGAAAGAAGAAGAAGAAAAAGGTGCAGTGAGAGTAACAACGCTAAAGCAGGTATGGTATTTAGAATAGTTTGACCATTCTGTGTACCATTATATTGTTACAGGTTAATTACAATCTGATGCATTAAACTAATAAACAATATGCGGTTAATTCCAGTGTATTTATAAAGCCGCGTCAGAGATCTAAAAAAGAAAGGGAAACCACACTGGAACAGTAGCACTGCTTTGACGCTGGGTGCTGCCAGTTTGCAAAACCTAGCAGAGGACTTGCGTATGCCAGGGTTGGAGCTACTGTGAAAATGTGTGTGGGTTTACGGCAAGTTTAAGTTTTATACATTGTGATTTGAATGTGGAAACGTATGCATGCAACAATTTTGTGTATACATGAGTCCCCTGGAATCTAGAGATGACAGAAGGGAAGAAGCAGTCAACAACAGTTCATTCTGGAGGTGACCCCAAGTGGTGCAGCAGAGACAGGCAGGCAAGTGTGACTTAAAAGAGCCAAAGGTTTGGGATGCACAGGTCTAAATAGACAGCCCTAAGCTAAAGAGAGGGTCACTATCGGACCCTTCCACAACAAAATTATTCAATATTAAATCTCAAATCTTTGGATTGTTTTCATTCAAAATAAACAAAACAAGGTAATTATCAAGCCTTTTTGGTTTCAGCCATTAACTTCTATTTTTGAGTAGCGAGTCTGGCTTAGATGAATATATTCATGTTTGTTTCCCTCAGTTTTCACATCCAGTGGTAATGTGCCTACCAGGCATTACCACTTTAAAGGGTAAAAGTCCTAAGAATAGGGTAAAGTTGTAGCACACCCCCCACTTATAGCTTGTTCAGGGGGTGTTATCAGATTTACAAAGCAATGAAGCCGCTATGCTTTTAAAATGAGGGACGGATAAAATCAGGCCAACACCTAAGCCCTACCACCCTGACACCCGAATATTAACAACACCCAGGAAATGGTCCCTTAAGATTAAACACACAAAACACACCAATATATAAAACGATCCTTATATACTAAAATAACTATTTACAAATACAAAAAATACTATACACACCTTACAAACAAACCCCTACATGACGATGATTACGGTCCTGAAAAAACGTCCTTACTGTAAATGATGGAAGTGATTCTGGAAATGGAAACTAGGGTTAAATGATGGAAAAAAGTGTGGAACGCTCCTATTCAATAAACTGCTTCCCGGAATATGGATAGTGAAATTCTGTCCTACCACTGGAGTCCAGAAGAATAGTCTTCAGAGATGCGCCTCTTATCCAAGAGCATCGAAGGACTGGATTGGGAGGAAAAGAACCCACTGCCATCCTTACATCTGGTGGCCGAGCACTATCCTTCTCCGCTACGAATGTCCAGTAACTGAAAATGTTTAAGAGCTGCTGGCGATGATGTTGATTAGAAAATGGTCCACTCGAAAAGTCCCGCCAAATCCTTCTCTTCTGGTTTTATTGGTACAGTGCATACAAACCACAAACTACAAATCCCACAAGCCAAACTGCATCAGTGTAAACCTGTTTAAAGACACCAACTCCAATTAACAAACAAAAATCGGTGCACCCAGTGACAAAAGTGACAAATAGAATTGTGGGAAATGCATTCTGATGGTTTCTGAATGTGTTACTGGCATTGTTATTGGAACCTCAATTCCATTATACAATTTAAACAAAAAATAGTGAGTGACAGCAACATCCATGTCTCCTGCTTGAAACAGTCCTTACCTAATTCAGAAATTTTTCCAGTTGATAAGATTAGATTTGTGAGCGTATACACTGGGAAATTAGTGCTTTTGTAAATAAGAAATTGAACTATAAAACCTAATTTAAACCCTCGGGACATCACTCTGCAGAAGGATTATTAAGCTTCCATGTGAAAAATAGCTTGTGTATCCTCTTTCAGATGAATGAAAAAATGAAACGTATCTCTTAAGGAGTAATTGCTAGGGTTTGTATGATTTAAGAAGAGTGGAAATGAGTCATTCCGGTTGAAGAACTTGTTCTGCAGCTTACATTTATTCCTTATATTTTTGTGTTGATCACTCTGATAAAAAAGCTTGCTTCTTTCTCTAGGATTATTGGCACTCTCACCATGCCACAATGTAAGGAAGTGTTCCTGCTGGTTATTGTAATGTGCCTGGAAATGTGTAGCCTCTAGAGATAAAGCAGTCTAGCACATTACACACATTATGGAGCAGCGAGGTAGAAGGGAATTGTGGAAAGGACAGTCCTAACATATTGCTGCTTTTTATCTTTTAACACATTAGTAGACTTAAAAATGAAAAAAAAAAAAAACACACATAAAACACTCCAGTCATCAAAGTAAATATGATAGATGACTTTTAAGGAGAGATCTTCTTTGTATGAAATGAATTGTCTGACAGGAGGACACACTGCATTGTTTATGCCAGTTAGAAGCTACCCAATAATTATTTTAAAGTCAAAATAATAAGTCTTGCAAAGTATACTGTATGTTGCAGTGTTCTATTGTATGCAAGTTTAAATTACATTCTTAATAATCTCCTGGGTAATAAATGGAAACTTATATGTATACTGACTTTTCATCTCCTTATAAATGTGAGAGCAAAAGCTGAATTACAGTTGAGTGCTTTGCTATTTTCAACATTTTTGCAGAATCAATGACTATTACAGGAATAAGGAAAAAAAGAGAAAATAACAAAATACAGGTTTGTCATATGGTGTAAATAGCCAGAGTTAGGCAGAAAAGGTTTTTTAGATTGCTGTTTAACCTTTCTGCTATTCCTGAAAGGAAGTGTGCTGCTCTACTAGATGTGGTCGGTTTGATCTGTATTACTTTCAACCCTCCAGGGTCTTTGACGGCTGTCACCTCACTCATGTAGTGCAAAGAGTCAGGCTCTGTTACTCTTAACATATATTACATTTAGTAAGACTGCTTTCTGCAA
This sequence comes from Polypterus senegalus, assembly GCF_016835505.1. Lineage (NCBI taxonomy): Eukaryota > Metazoa > Chordata > Cladistia > Polypteriformes > Polypteridae > Polypterus > Polypterus senegalus. Next base: position 294,591,760 of record NC_053155.1, read on the forward strand.
TTTCTTTTTAGGTTTACTTCATTCAGTTCCCTGAAAACAGGGAATTATGTGAGAAGAAAGGTCCTGATTTAGTTTTACCATCTTTTATGTTATGGTGTTTACCAAATAACAGACTTCATTTAGAAAAATATATATTTTTTTTATATATTCATCACGCTATTTTCCTTTTTATCTTTTTTTAACATAAATATATATATTCCTTATGCATATATATACACTAGGTGCCCAACCCAAAGTTGCGGCCACAATATTAGTAAAATCTGTAAAAAAGAAAAATAATTATTTATTACTGTCATAAATCACGAAATTCTATAAATATGTAAAAGATAAATTAATTATTATTTAAAAGTAGTAAAAAACATGAAATGAGAATAAAATATTTACTCTCTTACCGATTGGAGTATTCCTGTTAAACTGAGGACCACTTTGCTCGATGAGTATTTATAAGAAACTAAATAAACAATCCATTCATTTTAACTGACAACAACCGCAGCGTTCTTGATATTTTAGTTTATAATTTAAAAACGGAATAAGTATCTGAAAATCTAACAACATCACATTAAAGTTTGATAAATTCTGAAAAGAATGATACCAAACATATACAGTTGTGCTTGAAAGTTTGTGAACCCTTTAAAATGTTCTATACTTCTGCATAAATATGACCTAAAACATCATCAGATTTTCACTCAAGTCCTAAAAGTAGATAAAAAGAAACCTGTTAAACAAATGAGATAAAAATATTATACTTGGTCATTTATTCATTGAGAAAAATGATTGAAAATTACATATTTGTGAGTGGCAAAAGTATGTGAACCTCTAGGATGATCAGTTAGTTTGAAGGTGAAATTCAAGTCCGGTGTTTTCAATCAATGGGATGACAATCAGGTGTGAGTGGGCACCCTGTGTTATTTAAAGAACAGGATCTATCAAAGTCTGCTCTTCGCAACACATGTCTGTGGAAGTGTATCATGGCACGAACAAAGGAGATTTCTGAGGACCTCAGAAAAAGAGTTGTTGATGCTCATCAGGCTGGAAAAGGTTACAAACCATCTCTAAAGAGTTTGGACTCCACCAATCCACAGTCAGACAGATTGTGTACAAATAGAGGAAATTCAAGACCTCCCCAGGAGTGGTCAACCATCAAAGATCACTCTAAGAGTGAGGCGTCTAATAGTCGGCGAGGTCACAAATGACCACAGGGTAACTTCTAAGCAACTGAGGGCCTCTCTCACATTGGCTAATGTTCATGTTCATGAGTTCACCATCAGGAGAACACTGAACAACAATGGTGTGCATGGCAGGGTTGCAAGGAGAAAACCACTGCTCTCCAAAAAAAAATTGCTGCTCGTCTGCAGTTTGCTAAAGATCACGTGGACAAACCAGAAGGCTATTGGAAGAATGTTTTGTGGACGAATAAGACCAAAATAGAAGTTTTTGGTTTAAATGAAAAGCGATATGTTTGGAGAAAGGAAAACACTGCATTCCAGCATAAAAACCTTATCCCATCTGTGAAACATGGTGGTGGTAGTATCATGGTTTGGGTCTGTTTTGCTGCATCTGGGCCAGGACGGCTTGCCTTCATTGATGGAACAATGAATTCTGAATTATATCAGAGAATTCTAAAGGAAAATGTCAGGACATCTGTCCATGAACTGAATCTCAAGAGAAGGTGGGTCATGCAGCAAGACAACGACCCTAAGCACACAAGTCGTTTTACCAAAGAATGGCTAAAGAAGAATAAAGTTAATGATTTGGAATGGCCAAGTCAAAGTCCTGACCTTAATCCAACTGAAATGTTGTGGAAAGACCTGAAGCGAGCAGTTAATGTGAGGAAACCCTCCAACATCCAAGAGTTGAAGCTGTTCTGTACGGAGGAATGGGCTAAAATTCCTCCAAGCCGGTGTGCAGGAATGATCAAAACTTACCGGAAATGTTTAGTTGCAGTTATTGCTGCAAAGGGGGGTCACACCAGATACTGAAAGCAAAGGTTCACATACTTTTGCCACTCACAAATATGTAATATTCAATCATTTTCCTTAATAAATAAATGACCAAGTATAATATTTTTGTCTCATTTGTTTAATTGGTTTCTCTTTTATCTACTTTTAGGAAAATCTGATGATGTTTTAGGTCATATTTATGCAGAAATATAGAAAATGTTAAAGGGTTCACAAACTTTCAAGCACAACTGTATGTGTATGTTTTAAAACAAGCCTGATTTAAAGCGTGACAAAAAACATTACATAAAAACGTCACATAAAATCGTTGCACAAAATCGTTGCACTTTTAGGCTTAGGATTTTATATATATAGAGTAGATATAGATATTATAAGGGACAACCAGGATGCCCTTGAGATGGAAGGACTAGGGGAGAGAGCATGAACAGGGCATTATCTCCCCCAGAGTGCTAGATTGCAGCCCCCCCGGTGGCAGCGGTGCCTCGGATTTCCACAGGGCAGCATGGGACATGAAGCTCTTCGACTCAGCCCTGTTGAATTCTGTGGGTGCATCCAGGGGGTGCTGCAGGGACTGGGAAGCCCTTGTTCATGGGTTTTCCATCTCACACAAAAGTGCTTTCGGATCATGTATACAGCCGACCAGAAGTACTCCTGTGAGGAAGATAAAAGGAGCTGCCTGCCTCGGATAGACGATCCAGAGTCGGCAGGAAGCTGGAAAATGTTTGCGAGGAGGAGTAGAGGAGGCAGTGAAGGACAGAAAAAGAAGACAGTGCTTGCGATCTTGTTCTTTTTTTGTACTTGTGTCTGTTGTGGCAAGGAACACATATTGTGGAATAGTTTCCTACAATAAAAGACTCTCATGTACTTTTAACTTGTGTCCGTGCCTGCTTGTTTGTATTTTTGTGGAGCTGGAGCACTTCCTGGTGTACACAATATATATATAGATATAAATGTACTGTAGATATACACTCACCGGCCACTTCATGAGGTGCACCTGTTCAACTGCTTGTTAATGTAAATATTTAATCAGTGTGACAGATGGCCATCAGGCCATTGTAATGGAAGGACCTGAGGAGCAGATATACACAGGGCACTGCCTCCCCCAGAGTGCTAGATGGCAGCCCCCTTGGGTTGCAGTAGAGCCTCAGATCCAGGCAGGGCTACATGGGAGTTGGAATTTGGCACAGCCCTGTTTAGTTCCATGGGAGCTGCCTGGGGGAGCTGCAGACCCCTAGTTTGTTGGGCTCTCACCACACCTGGAAGCTGCCTGCCTTCATTCAGGGAGCCAGAGTCGGGTGGAGGAGCAGAATGAAGCTTGCCAGAGGAGGAGTGGAGGCAGCAGGATTGACAGAGAGAAAGAAGAAAAGGAAGTGCTGTGCTTATTGCACTATGTTTGGTGCTCTAGGGGGAATGAAGGGAAAGCATTTCCCACTTGTAAATAAAGCCTTCTGTGTTACTGGACTTATGTCTGGTGTCTGTCTGTGTTAGGTTTTGGGGAGCTGGTGCATCCCTGGTGGTCACATCAGCCAATCACATGGCAGGAACTCAATGCATTCAGGTATATAGCCATTGTCAGATGACCTGCTGAAGTTCAAACAGAGCATTAGAATTGAGAAGAATGGTGATTTACACAACTTTGCCGTGGTTGTTGGTGCCAAACAGGCTAGTCTCAGTACTTCAGAAATTGCTGATCTTCTGGGATTTTTACACACGACCATCTCTAGGGTTTACAGAGAATGGTCCGAAAAAGATAAAATATCCAGTGAGCGGTAGTTCTCTGGGCAAAAATGTTATCAGAGGCCAGAGGAGAATGGCCAGACTGGTTTGAGCTGACAGAAAGGCACAGTAACAGTTAAACCAAGATATGAAGAAGAGCATGTCTGAATGCACAACATGTCAAAACTTGAAGCAGATGTGCTACACCAGCAAAAGACACCACCAGGGACAACTCCTGTCAGCTAAGAACATAGGCTCACCAAAACTGGACAATGAGAGATTGGAAAAACTTTGCCTGGTCTGATGAGTCTCAATTTCAGCTGTAACATTTGGATGGTAGGGTCAGACTTTGGCACCAACAACATGAAAGCATGGATCTATCCTTCTTTGTATGCACGGTTCAGGCTGGTGGTGGTGGTGTAATGGTGTAAAAGATATTTTCTTGGCACACTTTGGGCCCATTACTACCAAGTGAGTATGATTTAAATGCCACAGCCTACCTGAGTATTGTTGCTCACCATGTCCATCCCTTTATGATCACAGTGTACCCTTCTTCTGATGGCTGTTTTCCTCTAGGGGGCGATAGCTCCCTGGTTAGAATAACTTCTTTGTATTTGTGATATTTAAAAAGATATATTAAAATGAGGCGATATCCCTCCCATAGTGATACGGCGGTAAGAAATCACATAAGAGAAAATAACTTAGCTTTCTTTAATGACAGTTTAGGCAGCATCACAGACGAGGAAGCCATGACAAGCCCAAGTGTAGAGTTTGCCATTTTCGTCAGTACACTGCAAGGATTTTCAGGATCGGATGACGTTATCTTCCATCAGTCCATCGGCATCAAAGGTGTGCCAACAATGTTCCAAGGCTTTAAACTCTTTCTCCATGTGCAGGCCCTTACTTAGGTAAATCATGCCATTCCAAACAAGGCAAAGAGAGAATCCAATATCATGCTGGCTCTGTCACACAGAAATAGTACAATACCTATTTTCGTAGTTGTCCCTTTCTTGTCTTCTAATGCTTGACTAGTTCTTAATGGTGAGCCCCTGTGTGCTAAATCTGGCCTTTAGCTGTACATGTGAGAAGAAGCAGATTTATAAAATATTTTTGTACAGAGTACAGTGACTTTAAACTTATATTCTGATTACAGTGGTTAAACCAGCAGGATAATGCATCATGTCACGAAGCTCAAAGCATCTCAAACTGGTTTCTTGAACATGACAAGGAGTTCACAGGTCTCAAATGGACCTCACAGTCACCAGATCTCGATCCACATTGCATCATTGATACAGTATGCACCCAACAAATCTGTAAAGAACTGTGTGATGCTATCATGTCAATATAGAGCAAAATGCCTGAGGAATGTTTCCAGCACCTTGAATCTATGCCACAAAGAATTATGACAGTTTTGAAGACAAAAGGGGGTCCAGCCAGGCACTAGCAAGGTGTACCTAATAAAGTGGCCAGTGAATGTATATAGATACAGTATATATATTGATTTATAGATATATATGTGAAAAGTTGGTTTACAGTTGCGAGTATGAATTAGCTGGTGATTACAGCTTGGGCACATCTTTTGTGTAATAGGGTACTTGGATCTGTTTTTTTCCATACAACTGTTACACGCGGTCAGTATCTTAACATGCTGAGAGACACTGTATTACCACCATTACAGAGACAGCATGATAATGACCTCTTCTTTCAAGAAGACGGAATCCTCCACACAATGCTGTAACAGTGTGTGAATTTCTTGATGAACATTTACTCAAGAGGTGGATAGGTCGGCGAGGGCCAGTGGAATTGCCAAAGATATCATCTTTTCATGAAAACCACATTCTGTGGATGATATGATTTGCTAAACAAGAGAAGCATGTCAGGAATTCGACGACAATGAAGAACTCTGTGCCAAAGTGTGCTTAAGTGTAGCAGGTAGATAACAAGAATGTGTAACTGATGATGGACAGCAATTTGAGCACATAAGAGAGTGTGCCTAAGTGCATTGTGCCATTGTGATTTTCATTTAAATTAATAACATTATTGTAATAATCACAACTTGCATGTCTTTTTCCATTCAGACAAGTGTAAACCTGAATTTGTCCACTATACAGTATAGAGTATATATACTGTATATATATTTTAAGTGCCATGGAGAACACTAGGCATCCTGGCCAGGATGGAGAATGATTTTTTGCCTGGTCAGCAGGCCATAGTGGAAGAACAGTGAGAAAAGACTTAACCAGAATGCCTTACAATCTTCATTCCATCAGGGACAGAAGAATAATGGATGGACTGTGTAGATGTGGATGCCGGTAGCGATTCATTCCTCCACATGACAGGTGGCAGGCTGAAACCAGTTTGCACACCCACAGGGTGGCATGGGAATTGGAATCTGAAAATGCAGCCCTGTTGGGGTCCTTTAGTGCCACTGGAGGACTTCCCAGATTTCCACATGACCTAAAGTGCTTGGATGACTTATGCCGTGTCACTGGAAGCATTCCTGGATCCAGTTTAAAAGAATCCTGCAGTCTCCTGATAAGTCAGAGTCAGTAGGCATTGGATGACTCTCATTTAGAGGAAAGAAGAAATTGATTGTTATATTCTTGTGTTCATTTTGACTGGTGCTTGATTGGAAATGTGTTTTTAACAAATAAAAATCCTTTATTTGATCCCAGAGTTGTGTTGGGTCACATTGTGTCTAAGGTTTGGGGCTCAGTGGCACCCCCTTGTGGTTACTGTATAGTAATCAGTAGAAGACACCACTGAGCCCCCAAACCCTAGACAGAGTAATGCCCAACACAGTCCCGGGTTCAAATAAGGGATCTTTATTGATCACCAATATTTGAACCATTTAGGAAAAATAAAAATGATAGTCAACTTATGACAGACTCGGCCTCCACACATTTCCATAGCAAATGGGTCCAGGAAGTAGGCTGAAACATGTACCAGAGCTCAGATCCCTACATTTTTCTAGGCCTTCAAACACAGCAGCTAGAGAGGTTTGGTATTGGTACAGAATTCCTTATCAAAAGTCTTACAATATCTAGCTGGAGACACATTTAGGGATTGTTGTGGAAAAAAAAAATAATCTATCTTCAACGAAGTCAGTCACAGAGTCAGATGAGAATGAAGAATGATTCTTTATTTGCATACAGATATGCAAACATGTCTCAGTCCTTGGAGTGAATAATCAAAGAATACAATTAATTTGCTTTGATGCTTTTCTGCTACCATTACCTTATCAATTATATCACATCATCTTACTCTTAATATGCAGAATTCTGTCATCTTAACCAATCAACAACAGCCACCAGTATTTTCAGTCTCTTGTAGACTCTCCCATTTACCTGAATGCCACCTCATTGAAAGGGGCATCCTGCAGACTTTACTATTGACTTAGTGCTGCTTCGTAGGAGGGTTTCTGGGCTTTCCTATCAGCTCATCCTCATTTTCGAGGGGTGTTCATTACTCGTTTACCTCATTTTAACCTTAGGAAAATAAGCTGCTGTTTTCCCTAAGATGAAGCAGTCTTAATGTGCTCAAGTTTTAAACCATGTTTAATTAACCCTTTAGTTACCTTCAGTCTTTCTTACTTATGTTTTAGTTAATTCATTATCACACCTTTAACTAAAAATTCCATAGGATCTGGATTTAATACTGATTAACCAAACAAACCCTATGCTTTCCCCAAGTTCTAACTGTCACAACCTGAAGGTCCCTGTTACCATCAGACCACCAACTCAAAACAAGAGATGCTGCCCAAGATTTTTGTGTCTGATATTTACACCAATGAGGTGGGTAAGCTTTCAGACAACCAGACCTCAGGGCTGGCTGCATGCCCTTCTCAATAGACACATGGTCATTTCATTCCACACATTCTCTAAGTCACAAAAACACCAGTGGCCTTGCTCCCATCATCGTCTGCTGGCAGTCTGTTTTTTTTGACATCATAATCTACAGTATAAGGTGCATACTAATTCTGCGTGAGCAGGAACATTCAATAAAACTGAATACAAAAAATCGAGTGACAGTAAGATACGAAGAAGGCAGATTTACCAGCGTTTTGTGTGTCAGCTTTTATCTCTCCAGATCAGAGAATGTCCAGTTCCATTGCCTCAAAACACTACTCACATCTACAGTTATTCCCAGTTTAAAATAAAAACTAACAGCGTCAGATCCCTAGGGTGGTAGTATGTATCGTGACTGAGAGAATAAAAGTGGAAATGTAAATGTACACAGTCTGTTACAGATGCAGACCAAATGTATGTGTGTACTGTACTGTATAATATTAACAATAAGAGCAGCTCACTACTGAAAATGGCAAATATTGGAGGCAGTGGGGATCGAACTGTGGATTCTTGATTACAAGTCAGCAAATCTTACCGCTATGCCACAGAAGCTTTTGTAACCCCCTTGAACCTTTTGTGAAAGTGTTTATTTGATCTTTGGACTTCAGGCTTCACACATTCTATAGTTTATGACTACATTTTGTAACATTTATTATTAAAATATGGAAAAGTTTCTGTTTTAACAATATGTTTACGCAGATTACTGTAGAAATAAATGAAATGCATGTGTTCCAAATAACCATCTATTATTTTCACTCTAAAACTCCAGCACTTCATTACCAGATAATCAAACAAGGCACGAGCTCACTGCATGAAAAGAGGTGTATCTGTACTAGGAAACTCCTGTATACACCACTGATTTTCGGAAGTATCTGCAAGTACCACTGAGCGTACACATCAAATTCCACCAACCTAGGAAACCTCGGTTTTTAGCCCCTATCTTAATGGAGTCTCTTAGCTGGGACTTTCCTGGCTGAGACAAAGAGTATTTCCTCCACAATGTCTGCATCTGCAAAAGTCGTCTTCAATTCCTTCAGCAGATATGTCATTACTGCCTGGTTATGAGGTGAACTTATTCTGTGTGGAAAGAGAGTAGTGTCATTAATTACATTTAAAATGATTACATAAAACCCCATACATAGCATATAAAAAAAAACAAAACACTGCTTACCCAGTTTGTGGATCATATTTATGCGGGCTGAATTTTCCGAATTATGGAGGCGCCTTACAGCTTCCTGTAACATTGAATTAAAAACGCTTTAGTAGATACACGCATACATGCATAGGAAACAAAGAATTTTCAAACAACATCGTATAATTCGGATGTGACAAACTGCTAAATAAGCTAGACGCAAAGAACAAAAGTAGATGTGCAGCCAAGTGCTAACTTAGGCTAACTTGGCGAGGTATAATTTTCTGCTATAAAGCTCAACTTACAGCAATGCCCACGTTATGCACCCTCTTGACTCTTTTAAGCGCATGGCTTGACTCTTCCTACGGTCTTTGCTCGCTGAACTTGAGCTCAAGCGCATCAAGTATCAAGGATAGTCTCTTCGAGAAGAGCAGTATGTGCAGCCTGCTTCTCTTGAAAAGCCTCAAGCTGACGAGACAAAGCGTTCTGACCGGAGATCAGCTGCTTCATCAAGTCATTCATGCTCAGTGGACTCAGTGCTGGTTGCTGACCCTTAGTCACAGGAGTAGAAAAGCTTAGGTTTATTTCGTACTTCCACCAAGTCACAATTCAGACATCACCTACAGATTTTATTTTTTTCTCCAGCCGTCTGGAGTTTTTTTTTGTTTTTTCTGTCCCCCCTGGCCATTGAACCTTACTCTTATTTGATGTTAATGTTGATTTATTTTGTTTTATAATTGCGTCTTTCATTTTTCTATTCTTTAATATGTAAAGCACTTTGAGCTACTGTTTGTATGAAAATGTGCTATATAAATAAATGTTGTTGTTGTTGTTTATCACCGACATAATGCACGGAACTGTTTTGGAGTGGACGCTTTACAAATACAACCATTCGATGCTTTCCATGACACCCCGCTCACCCCAGTCAATGAATTGTTTGTATTTAATCTGAGTGAAAATATCATACTGGACATGTTGCTTGTCATCATGGAAGGGCGCTTGAGGTCATCTGTGGATCTGTTGAGAAGAAAGAGAGCCCGGTGATTTTGTGAACACTGCAATGAAATTGTTTCACATGCCAATTTTTATCATCATAAAAAGATGTTTTTTTGTAATGGAGTCTGGATCAAAGATGATACAACCCAAGACAACTCAAGAGTGGAAAAAAACACAAAGTTAGAAGATTATGCACGTGATGAAAGCCTTGATTAAATGTAAACCTTCACAATAAAACTTTTTCATGATATTCTGAAACAACGTTTGTTGCATTCCTCTTGACTACTATAATCCACGAAGTGTCAGACACATGTACAAAAGTAATTTTCACACATTAAAAAAGGTAATCGTGTCTATTGAATTTAAATTATTTTGAATGATGTACACATTTTCTCAAAAACACAAATGAAGCTATCCTAATATTAAACGTATGTAGTAAACACATTTGTACAGACAGGGTGTTTTATCCAGTTTTTATGTACAATAATGAAGTATCTGCTGTCCCATGGCTAATCCCCCCACCCGGCTATGATAACAAAGACAACACCTCTACTTGATAGTCATTAACATATGAAAGGCTCTTACACCTCACAGCCATCACACCTCATTGCTAGCTGTGAGGATTCCTTGAAACTTCCACCGATTCCTGTATACATCCACATACGTAAGGTATCTGGTTGTTTCACAAAATTTCCTTTTGCATGCTACCTTTCCAAGCACTCTACCTCATACATCTGGCAAACGTAGAGTTTAGCGGAGATTTCCCATACCATATTTGTCCAGAAACTGCTCTTTTCATGCAGTGACTGGGAGAAGTTTGTGAACGTTCTGCGATGGTGGTTTGGGGTGTTTGGGGGTGGAATAGCAGGCTGCCTGCTGCTTGTCTTAATCAGCACATTCACAGGACAAAAGACGCTGACGGAGAGGTGCGATTTAAGGTGGGCTGGATTTACGAGTTTTCTCGTAGGCTGTGGTAATTCTAGGGTTAATTATTTGTAATCCCAATTCACTGTAACTAAGTGAAATTATTCAAAATGGAAATTACAATTTCACATATTCTATGTGTGTTCTTATTTTCGATTCTTCTTTCAGCAGCTTGGTTATCAGTCAGTCATTCTCCAACCCGCTATATCCTAACACAGGGTCACGGGGGTTTGCTGGAGACAATCTCAGCCAGCACAGGGCAGGAACAAATCCTGGGCTGGGTGTCAGCCCACCACATGGCACACACACACAGAGCACAATTTAGGATCACCAAAGCACCTAACCTGCATGTCTTTAGACTGTGGGAGGTGACAAATGCAGACATGGGGAGAACATGCAAACTCCACGCAGGGAGGACCTGGGAAGCAAATCCAGGTCTCTTTACTGCAAAGCAGCAGCACTACCTTTGCGCCTCCATGCCACCTAGCAGCTTGATTAAACAAGAAATTTTATACATCCAGGTACAGTCTGTCATATTTAAGTGCGAGTAAGTGCTGCCTTGAAATATTTTAATAGAAAATGTTGCTATTACCACCCGTTGTTCCAAAATGAATTTGCAACTGTAAATGACGGAGTGGTGGCTCTGAGGCTAGGTGTCTGCACTGGCAATCGGAAGGTTGCCGGTTCGAATCCTGTAAAAATGCCAAAAAGGGACTCTGCTCTGTTGGGACCTTGAGCAAGGCCCTTAACCTGCAATTGCTGAGTGCTTTGAGTAGTGAGAAAAGCGCTATATAAATGCAAAGAATTATTATTATTAATGAATGAGTCAACTATTAAAGTTTCAATTTTGTGGCAGACAGCTGGGGCCCTTGCCCTTGCCCCAACCCCCCTGGATTGCATTGAGGCCACAGGCTTGGAGCTTGGAAGATCAAACCTTCTGGGGCCCATGGCCACCTCCTGGGGGCACCTGGACAGTACCAGAACACTGGAATTGTTATTGGGGTACCTCTCCCTTCACTACAGGACATACAGGTAAAATTCCGTTACAACGAATATCTTTACAATGAAATTTTCATTACAACTAAGTATTTTTCTGGTTCCGACAGCTTCCCCATATGACACGAGTCTATAGAAATCTCGTTACTATGAAGTACTTTCAGCAGATACTTTCATTACAACGAAGTGCACAAAAGACCTTGAAATGCCTGAATGAATCATCCGCAGACCAGCTAGTTCTGTGGCCGCAGCTCAGTTGTGCACAATGATCCCCAAACAGAAACACTGTAATTTTTTTTTTCTTTCTTCGAACTTTCCTCATATTTTTTTTTTATTTTTGCCTTTTTTGTTTCCTGTGGTTTTCAGTGATACTTTTTGCTTATTATTCGTCAACATTTGAAAAACATCCATTGGAATTTAACTCATTGTCACCCTCCTATAGAAATGGCAGACACGAAAAAAACTATAACAATTCATATTAGAAAAAAAGAAAAAAGACGTTGCCAGTGAATTCGGAATTTCGCCATCGACACTATCAACTTTCTTGAGAAACAGAGCAAAAAAATTGAAAAATCTCGGGTTGCAAACGTATGTGAACTGCTGCATTTGAAGACGTCGAAAAAGCAGTTTTTATGTGGTTCAGAGATGCTCGGTCAAGAAACATTCCTATTAATGCGGCACTCATTCAAGAAAATGTGAGGTTTGTAAACTCTCTTGGGACCTCCCCCAACCAGACAGCATGCTGAAGAGTGTCCCGAAGTCCAATCTCCATGTCTGTATGGAGCAATAGCAGGATCATAGCTATGAAGCATCTCTCCGTCAAAGTAAACAGAAAAGGTCTCAATGGGTGATGCAAAGTTAGGAGCAAGTAAATTGTCAATGCAGATAACAGGATTACTTGATCACTGACCTGGCCACGACCCTACCTGACTGCTGTGTCTGTGTATAGCAGAGTGGCAGATCCCGCTACAATAAATAACTGTGCCGTTCCTGTTTCATGCTGAATAAAGCTTATTTCGCTAAAGTACTGAGACTAAGCCTCATGTTTTGGGATGCAAGACAGGGACTTATAGCTTGACCTTGATCTTTTATGATTTGCTTCTGTGGCGCTTCACTGCACCACTGTGAGCCTGCTATTGCCCTACCCCAGCAATGGACAAACAATCTTCCACAGAGGCTGCAATCATGCTTCAGGACGCACTGCAGCTTGTCCTTTCCGTTGGGGGTAGAGGGGGTCTCAAAAGAGTTCAGAAACCTCACAATATGAAGAAGAAAAGGATGATTCGGCTCCTGATTGATAGCGGTGCTGCCCACAACAATGCTTCCACATTTAGATATTGTTTGCATTGAATTCCTCCCACCCAATTGCACAGCAGTGCTTCAGCCATTGGATTTGGGCATCATTTGCACCCTGAAACTGTATTATCACAAGGAAATGCTGAGAAAAATTCTCGTCAGCATAACTTGTATGCAGGGGGAGAGTAAAATTAATGTGAAAGAAGTTATTGAAATGATTGCAAATGCCTGGGTACAAGTTAAAGAAAGCACTATAGTAACACATACAGAATCTCATTTCAACGAAATTTTTGTTCCAACGAAATATTTTTTAGGTCCCTGGGAGTTCGTTGTAACGGAATTTTACCTATCTGTAAGGCCTGCAGCATTGTGCAGGACCCCTTACACCCCTCACATGGACTTTTCACACTTCTGTCATCCAAGAGAAGATACTGCAGCATCAGAGCCAAATCTGACAGACTGCAGGATAGTTTTTACGCCCAATCTGTCAGACTCCCCATGCTGCCCCCTGGGATCTTCCACACGGCCTCAACCGCCTCTAAAAACATAAGTTTTATACATGCAAGCCACTTTCCTGCAAATACGAGTGTGCATGTAGAAAAGAACTGAAAATCTCATACTGACCTTTAACTATTTTGCACACTGGACTTTGATATTCTTTGATATCCTTCTGCTGTGAAACATTCTGACCTGTCGTTGTTTACACATGTCTTAAAAACCTATTATCATACACTGATAATTTCTGTATTATCTATATATATTATTTATTTATTATATTACATATTTATTGACTATATTTATGTATCTAGATTGCATAATATCATACATTGCATTAATGTTCATATTGCTTACTACACGTCAATATTGCTGCTACTTCTTTGTCTTGTCTTTGCACAATGTCTTGTCTTGTTTGTGTTTTAATTTAAATTTTCAATTTTAATTTTAATTCTATTTTTAATTTAATTAAAATTTTTTATTTGCACTTCATGTTGTTACACTGTGGATCCTGAGCATCGCAATTTCGTCTATCTGTATACTTGTATATGGTTGGGATGACAAAGTTCGATTTGACTTTGACACTCAGAAATGCTGCCAGAAGAGGATCCAGGTGCACCTGGAATATTTCGAGGTGCCCATGCAGCACTTCCACCATACACAGGAGTGCTACCGGAAGTTAATAGGAGAACACTGGAGTACTTCCAGGTGCCGTATAAAAGATGCTACCTCGCTCCGTTCAAGGAGCCAGAGTCGGGTGGAAGGTGGACAAAGCTTGCGAGGAGAGGATTGGAGGTGGCAACGGAGAGAGAAAGACAAAGAGAAAAGAAAAAGAGGGAGAGGGACTAAGCAGTGATTGCTGGGGATTGTGCATTGTGTGCTCTAAAAAAGGCAAAGGAAGAAAATAAAAGCGTGTGCTTGTGGACTTGTGTGGTCTGCCTGTCTGTGTTCGGGTTTGGGGTGCTGTACGGCCTCCATTTATTCCACAGTTAATTAAAAATAAATCACAAATTTACTCTGTCATATAAATGCAATATATTTTTAGTTATCAGTTAATCAAGTAATAAGTCAGTTCTTCATTTAATTTAATAATATTTTCAGAATTCTTTCATTTACACAAATTCTGGAATACACATTATAGCGAAAAGAAAGTAAAAGCACACAGACTACTTGAGCAGAAAATATCCTTATTTTTGAAAGGGCAGAACAGATTCAATTAAGGGGCGAATGCTCCCAAGATTCAATTTCAGTAGCAGGCTATGTAAAGATTTCTATTCATATTTATCCAAGAACTCAGATTTACTGAGAAAAATAGCTTTATTGGAAAAATATAAAAGAATATAGATAAATGGAAATAAACTAAATTGAAAAGAATACAATTTTATTTTTTTTACTAGAAGTGAATTTACCATGTGTTTCATTTTTTTTACAAGTTTATGACAGTTAAGCTATCCAAATAAGAATGGAAGGAGTGAAGTCTGTTAATTAAGAGGCTTGACATATTCAAAAATTGAATGGATTGTTAGCTTGCCAGTGAATGTGATTGTGGCCATTAATATAATAAGTATAGTGATTTATATTATTTTAAGAAGCCATAAGAAAGTCACAAGAATGAGCAAAAGACATACAAAAAAAAGGTTTGGGGCAGCCACCCATATATTATTTCCTGGCTGCAAATGGGTAATTCTTAGGAGTTGTTTACAGATTGGAGTCCAAAACAGAACTGAGGCAGGTTATCAAAGATTGCGGCTTTATTTGCCAAAATAGGAAATTATGTCATCGGTGTCGGAACCGAAAGTTATGTCATCAGAGGTCCCGTGGATGGTCTCCAAGGGATTGAAAAAGAAAGTCAGTGCACCTCTCTGCCCCCTGGTCTGGTGTGGAATTACTATTATTCAGGCTCTTTAGCTGCCTCCCAATCATACGTGTGTGACAAAGTATAAAGGCACATTATGGTACCTTAGGGAAAGGCGTCCTCAAAAGTCCTTATTTTTTTCAAAGGAAGGAGGCAGTTCTGTTATCACAATATTGTATTACACGTATGTTTAAGCAGTTCAAATTTCAAAGCAGGTGACTCTTTAGCAAGACAGCAATTATCTATGTCCTGTAGACAGCCATCACAATAATTAGTAACAGGGAGTTTGCCTTTCAACTTATCACCCCAGTCCCAACAATGAATGCCTATTGTCCCTTCATCTACTGACTTTTAAATGTAATATCTACATGTTTGTTTGCCTAAAAAATCACTCATTGTACAAAAGATGTTCCTCTCTGTTGCAGAGATAAAATGAAAAGTTTAGAAACATGTAAATACTTTTGTCTCTGGACAGGAGTTATAGTTGAACGTGACCGTGACGTATTTCTTGCATTCCATACACCATCATTAAGTTGTTGACCTGACTTGGTGATACCAGGGTTGGTGCTGTTAGCTCTCAGTTCCAAGCAAGTGGGTTTTGTAGCCATGGCACGTCCTGCCATTATTGGCATGGAATTCTGCTGGGCACTCCAGCTTTCTCCTCTATTCCAAAGATGTTCATAATAGATTGACTTGTAAGTATATTCACGCTGCAGTATGCATGACTGTGGGTGAGTGTGCCAGTGTACCCTGCGGTAGATTGACTTCTTGTTCATGTTTGCTCCTATCAATTCAGTTCAAATAAGCATCATTGGCATAATAAGTACAGCATATCGAAGCAGAATAAAAATAATCAAAATTGATTAGTAGTGTGGCGGGCGGCCGGGTCCCATGCCTTGCCGGGACAACCCTTCTGCATATGTTCTGGGGGAGCAGCCATGTGCTCCTCAGTACCTCCCCCAGGACGCTTGGTGGCAGCCTCCCTGGGTGACGTTGGTGCCTCAGTTTCGCGCAGGGCTCCATGGGAAATGGAGTTCTCCACAACCCTGTGGGGATCTGGGGTGGCCGCCAGGGGGTGCTGTATGGATCCCGGAGCCCTTATGGACACCTCTACAGCCCCGCCTGGAAGTGCAATAAGCCACAGGTGATCAAGCACCTGGAGCACTTCCGGGTGGGCTATAAAAAGGGCCAGCATCCACCACTCATTAGCCAGACTCGGGAGGAAGAGGACAAGGTTGCCTGAGAGGAGTGGTGGTGGCAGAGGAAAGAGAGCTGTTGTTATTTTTGGTGTTTTTGGAACTGTGTTGGGCCTGTGGGACACGGGGAAGATGTGCCCCACGGCTGAAGAGAAAAAATAAAACCTTACCACATGTGCCTCAGTGTGAATCTGTGCCGGGCTGGGTGCCTATATAGCGCTTTATTCACAGTAGTAACATTATAGTTTTATTTAAAGATTGTTATGGTTTTGATTATGGCATGAGCTTTACCTTCTCATGACCTTCTATTGGTAATAGTAGGCTATAAAAATGAACAGATGAATGAGCCTATCTTAGTCTTAAAATGTAAAGCTGTGTTACTAAAGCCTTCTCATTTTTTTCATTAATTTTGTCAAGAGATAAAAATATAAAAAAAGTGGTTTGTTTTTTGACATAAAAATCAAAAACTACAATTCCGAATCTTAAATTTGAAAATGCCAGCCTTAATAAGAAGCTACACACTGAGCCTATTATATTATTAACTGTTTCTTAATTTGTTTCCTTTTGAAAATCCCATGAAATAAAGTTAAAATGTTTTAAATATCTGCTAGTTAAAGGCAGAAAAATCTCTTGAAAGTACTATGGGGAGCAATATTATTCAATTTAGTTACAAAATGCTAACAGCCATCCCAGTTATAAAGACTTCTAGGGAAAAGAGTCTGATTAGCATTTAAATATCACTCCTTAGAGACAGCGAATACAAGCAAGACTGTGGGGCACAGTGGAATAATTATAAAATACAAACACTCTCGTAATCACTCTACTAAACTTTCCATTACTCTTTTGAATAACTAGGCACACTTCCATAGTTGCAAGTATCCATTTTTTTAGGACTTTGTCTTGTCTTAGAATTCCAGGACAAATAACAGCCCCAGTCACACTCCTCACTTTGAATTTTAATACTGCACGCAGATGGTTTGAGTCTGTGAAGAAGGGTAGCCATCTTATCAGCCAATTCCTTTCTGTTACATGCTTTCACTGTATATATTCTGTGGATAAAGAAAATATTCAGACCCCTTTACTTTGTGCATAAATTCTTTATTGCAGTGGTTTTTAAACCTTTTTTCTCCCCATGACCTAATTTTGCTTTTCTTAGGATGGTTGTATCCTTTGGAAAATCGCCACCATCAGTCATAGTAAACCAAAGTCAATTGCTTAAACTTCCCATGGCATCTCATCTTCAGAGACTTTGCAAAATGTTAGCGAGCCATTCCCACTGAGTACAACAGAGAGTTGCGACTCTGACTCCTTTTCTACAATTTGGCTGAGGTCCTATAATTAACTGATGGATATTTTTGCACATCAGTTTACGCACAATAACCCATAATAACAAAGTGCAAACATGCTTTTAGAAAATTTTGCAAATTTATTAAAATACAAAAGCTGAAATCTCTCATTTTTCTAAGTATTCATACCCTTAATTCAATGCTTTGTAGAAGAAGCCCTTTTAGCAGCAATTGAGTCTTCTTGGATTAGTTTCTACAAGCTTTAGCTCCTTCTTCTAGGAAGTTCCTCTCAAGCTCTGTTAGACTGTATGGCAAGAATCTGTAAACTATCATCTTTAGGTCTTCACTAATGATCTTTGGGGTTTAAGTCCAGGCCATTCAAGGGCAGTCAAAGATGTTTCTGAAGCCACTCCAATATTGTTTTGGCTGTATGCTTCGGGTCATTGTCGTGCTATAAGGTGAACTGTTTTACCAGCCTGAAGTGGTGTGCAATCTGGATCAGGTTTTCCTTCAAGGACATCTCTGTATTTGGCTGCGTTAATCGTTCCCTCTGACCAGTCTCCCTGTCCCTGTTGCTGTGAAGCACCCCTATAGCATGATACAGCCATCACTGTTCTTGTAGTAGGGATGCTATTAAGTGATGAGTAGTGTCGATGAGCAGTGCCAGGCCTTCATTAGACATAGTGATCTGCCTAAATAGTTTAATTCTGTCTTATAAGACCAAAGAATCTTTTTTTCTCAGACTCATATGTCTTTAACTTAAGAGTGGCTTTTATCTAACCACTCTGCTATAAATGACACCCTTCTAACAACCCATTTGAATGAAAAATCAAACGAGAGATCTCCTTAATATATTTTTTGTTTCTGTTACACAATAATGAGATCAGAAAGAAATAAAAGACATGCAGACATCTTGTTTGTCTCATGCTTCTCAGATTTTTCTCCTGAGAATAAAGACATCAGTATTCTCATAAGTGTCTCCTCTTAATTTTCAGCTGATATCTCAGCAAAGTCATACATTTATCTCAGATCTTCCCAGTAGTCTCTTAACCTTTTATTTTTTGCAATTTGAAAGTATCTGAATTGTGTGCTCAGTAAATACAAGGTGAAATGTATGGATGGTAGTAATAAAACACTTTACTATGGCTACAAAACCATAGCCTTTGCTTTTGAAAAATACTATTAGTTGTTCTAAAATTGCTGTGCTCCAGTTAGATCATACTTAGTCCAGAATAACAGGAAAGGAGTGTGACATAGTGGTTAAGACTTGAGGCTTTAAACTCTGAGGCTATGGGTCCAAATCTCACTACTGACACCACTGAGCAAGTCACTTCTGTGACCTGGTAGAAATTTTAGGGATTTGTGTGTTCTTGCTCCTTCTCTGTTCAATGCTTATATGGACTGGGTATTGGGCAAGGTTGTGGGGTCCTGTGGCTGTTGGGCATCTGTAGGTGAAGAAATATTTTCACGGATCTTTGACTTTGCTGACGATGCTGTGATCTTCGCGGATTCAATGGAGGCTCTGATCGGGGCGCTCAAGAGACTGAGTGAGGAATCTGAGTGTCTGGGCTTGCAAGTGTTCTGGATAAAAACCAAGATCCAGGCCTTTAATGACCTCTTGGGCATGGCCATCAGCAGTGTGTCTGTCTGCAGAGTGATTGTCGACCTTGTCGAGAGGTTTACTTACCTTGGCAGTGACATTCATGTGTCTGGTGACTCTTCCTATGGAGTCAGTAGATGGATTGGGAGAGCATGGGGTGTCATGAGGGTGCTGGAAAGGGGTGTGTGGCGCTCCCGATATCTATGCAAAAGGACAAAGGTCCAAGTCTTTAGAGTCTTGGTGCTTCCTGTTTTGCTATATGGTTGTGAGACATGGACACTATCCAGTGACCTGAGATGAAGACTGGACTCCTTTGGTACTGCGTCTCTCCGGAGAATCCTTGGGTACCGTTGGTTTGACTTTGTGTCGAATGAGCGCTTGCT
The DNA here is from genome assembly GCF_016835505.1 of Polypterus senegalus. NCBI lineage: Eukaryota > Metazoa > Chordata > Cladistia > Polypteriformes > Polypteridae > Polypterus > Polypterus senegalus. Next base: position 294,611,441 of record NC_053155.1, read on the forward strand.
CATGGAATCCCGAATGAGGCACATTACCTTCATTGTGAGGGAGCGTCAGTTACGGCACTATGGCCATGTGGAACAAATCCCCGAAGGTTATCCAGCTCGTAAGATCCTCATTGTTTGGGACTCGAGTGGCTGGACCAGGCCAAGGGGTCGCCCACGTTACACCTGGCCACGGCAGATAGAGGGTCATTTCTGGAGGATGGGACTGGACCACGTGTCTGACTGCGGGGTTGCCAACTGGGATTTGTTTCGAGTTGATTTGTTCTGAGTTGTTTTATCGTGTAGTGGGTGTGGTAACACACTGTACCAGTGCATGCTCCCCAACTTGACTTGAATCATGTGTGCCGAATTGGGACCAGGCACAGATATGTGCAGCGGGTGTTTCGCCATGAACTCACATAATCCAGGACAGATGGTATGACTAGCATGAAGGAGAAAGGAGCACAAGAGATAAGAGATTGGGGAATCAACTAGCTTGTGTTTCCAATCGACTTCATGTTGCCCAGGTTTCGACACAGTCGAAGCCCGGATGATGTGTGTACCCTCAATGTTGTCTCTTCCTTGATGATTTAGATGCTGACCATAACTTCCTGAATTCACTCAAGCTGATTAGAGTTGAGAGCCCTGTTCTGGCACCGTGTGTGTGTGTTGTTTTAGGAGCTGATGAAGCAGCATGGGAAGCCGCCCCTTGAGACTAGCTTATGTAGAAGATCTCTGGTGGATGCAGGATCAAGCTGACCAAGTAGAGACGACTACACCTTTAACTTCCAAGGTTTTGCACAGACTTGATGACAATCAATAGAGATGTAGACTTGTGAGTATCTGTATAAGTGTCTGCGGTGGGTTGGCACCCTGCCCAGGATTGGTTCCTGCCTTGTGCCCTATGTTGGCTGGGATTGGCTCCAGCAGACCCCCGTGACCCTGTGTTCGGATTCAGCGGGTTGGAAAATGGATGGATGGATGTATAAGTGTAATTGCACTGGATTTTGATTGAACTATTCTGTAGAAGATGTTGGTGTTAATTGTAGGGTTTTTAAAATCAGTTTATTAAATTTGTATTTTTTTTATTGTTTCTCCAATGTCGTTGTTGCTCATCCCTGTAAATAGAAAAGAACCTGAAGATTAGCTTAATTTTGGGTCCCAGTTCCCTCCCTTAACTGGGTGGTGTAGTCAGTCAGCATATCCTTTTGCTTGAATAGGGTGGAGTTTAGGGGAGTTAGGCATCGAGGCAGACCGCTGCTGGGTAATAAAAAATATTTAGCTCACTCCTCACACTTCACCTGCTCATGTTCCAATTAGTAAAATACATGTAACATGTCTCAAATGTTGCAAGTCACCAAGATTAAGGGATCAGTCCAATAATAAATAAAAATATGAAGTCTTGAAAGAAATTAAAACAAGACAAGGTTAAACATTTCACAAAATGTATATGATTTTCAAGCCATATTCTCAATTTTGCTTTTACCTCAGTTGTATCTTATGCCTCCTTTTTGTCTAAAGCTATTGCTCCTAAGGAATTTTAGGAGAAACATCTGTGTCAAAGTTGATTCTTAAATGAAACATACATGAGAATCTATTTTACATGTCATGAGCTATGAAAGTACAACCATTAAGAAGTAATAAAGTATCCTATGGGAGGCTCTCCCATCTCAGCAGAGGACTTCTGAAACTCCCTGACCAAGGAGCTCCTTGCCCTTCTTAATCAGTTTCGCTGGACAGCCAACTCCTGGTTGAGTCCTGATGGTTCCAAGCTTCATCCACTTCATAAGTATTTAGGCCACCGTGCTCCTTAAAACACCAAAAGCTTTAGGAACGGTTTTATCCATTTGCCCTGATCTATGCGTCCCCAAAATTTTATCACGGTGGCCTACAGAGAATTGTTTGGACACATGCAGTGTGAATTATGGGGTCTTAAATACAAAGATGTGCGACTTTCTAAATGATGTTCAATCAGTTCAGTTCACCACATGTGGACTCTAATCAAGTTCTAGACACATCTCAAGGGTAATTCAAGCAAACAAGATGTACCTGAGAATTATCCGGAGTGCCATAGCAAAGGGTTTTAGTACTTATATGAATAAGAGATTTCATTTTTTGATCTATACTAATAAAAGGCAAAGCCCTCACTCACTCACTCACTCACTCACTGACTCATCACTAATTCTCCAACTTCCCGTGTGGGTGGAAGGCTGAAATTTGGCAGGTTCATTCCTTACAGCTTCCTTACAAAAGTTGGGCAGGTTTTATATCGAAATTCTACGCGTAATGGTCATAACTGGAAGCAGTTTTTCCCCATTTACTGTAATGGAGATGAGCTTCAACGCCGTGGGGGCGGAGTTTCGTGTGACATCATCACGCCTCCCACGTAATCACGCAGTACATAGAAAACCAGGAAGACCTCAAAAAGTGCTGAAGAAAACATGCATTATATAATTGAGAAGGCAGCTAAACAATAAGAAGCGGCGAGTGACATATACAACCATATTCATGAGTTCTGCTACTGAAACAAAGCACGTGTAAACCTACACTTTAAATTAAGTTCATAGACAGGCTGCCGCTGGCGTTTGTAATTTAGTGCCTGCCCATATAAGGCCGTCCGTCAGCGGCAATCCAATAGCAAACTGCCACTAAATATTCACGGGTTAAGGACTGTGCTTATGGAGAGGAAGATGAGATGGTCAGGGTGGTGTTTGACACAAACTCAGCGAAACTGCGAGAGAAAGTTTTAAGTGCCAGGACTAAGGTAACATTAAATACAGCCATGGACATAGCACCAGATGGCACCAGCACAGCTGGGAACCTTCGATGCATGTACACCGAGCGGCTCACGTGAACTGACGCAGTGCACAGATAAAAGGCAACAGTTCCAAAGAGCTGAACAAAACCGAATTACACAATTGAAAAGGCAGCAAAAATATGAAGCGTCTCATACATACAAGCATATTCATAAATCCAACTACTGCGGAAACAAAGCACACGTTGGAAAAAGTCAATGTCCCGCTAAAGGAAGACAGTGTAAAAACCCGTGCATGCAGTGTGTCAGGTCTCAGATAAAGAAGAAGACGAGCTGTTTATTGATGCAGTAAGAAACGAATCGATGAATGAAACCTGTCATCTTTACAACGATTGACAAACACGGAATGTAACTTGAACACAACACATCCTACAAATACGAACCTGATTGAAAGAAATAATGATAATCAAATCCTTGATGACAGCAACACTCAGTAACACTCACAAAACAAATACTGTATATTGACAGTCATGTTACGCTATTTTTAAAATGTTCCCTTTTCTTTTCTAGCTTTTTAACACACTACTTCTCGCTGATACGCTGGTATATATATATATATATATATATATAACCCGATCTACATACTCGAATAATGGATACTTTATTCGCCATCAATGATTGTTTTGGTAAAGCCATACTCAGTGTATTCATTAGATGAACGGTAAAAAGTAAGAGCAGGGAGGATGACTTATTGAGGCATGCAGGCTGTAGTGCGCGTCAACTCTATCTGAATTGCGATCACATTTGAAAAATATATCTTTTCAAGTTCTATTTAGTCCATATGTGTCAAACTCAAGGGCCAGGCCACATCCGCCCGGCGTAATTATATCCGCCCGCGAGATCATTTTATATACTGTATTATTGTTATTAAAGCCCGGTATATGAAGCGCTGGTAACACAATAAACTACAGATCCCATAATGCAGCGCTTCAGCTGCCTTGCCAACAGTTACCGCGTTAATCAAGTCTACCTTAAGATGCTGCAAGTTATTGCGGCTAGCTCACACGATGCTGAAGAGAAAAGTTGATTCTGAAAATAGAGCCTTTAAAACCGATGGGAGGCTGAGTATATGTTTACTGAACCCGTGTGTCTCATTTGTGGAGCTAATGTGGCTGTAATTACAGAATTTAATCTAAGACGGCACTATAAAACAAAACATCAGGGTAACCTGAAAGACCTGAATGCAATGCAGAAGATACAGAAAGCAGAAGAATTAAATAAGAATCTGACACTTCAGCGGACGTTTTACCGTGCACAATCACAAAGTGATTTCAAGTGAAGCTGCTTTTATGGGAGACACAACCACTTGCCCCACTTTCCCTGTTGCCAAGTAATGTTAAACCAAGTCGTCACTACGGTGTTCCCAAATCGCACTTTGCTGATAAACTGAGCGCACTGAGTTTGCACGGCGCTTTGGTGACTTTGAAGAACAAAAAGTCCGTCTACATGCGGCTCGAACCTTGTGCATGTTTGGTAGCACATATCTGTGTGAGAAGCTCTTCTCAGTGATAAAGACTAACAAAACAGCACACAGGAGTCGCCTCACTGATGAGCACCTGCAATCCATCCTGAGAATCTCCACAACACAGAACCTCACACCAAACAGAAACGAACCTGTGGCCAAAAAGATGCCAGGCGTCCAGCTCTAAAATGACATATGAGCAAAGACAACTGAATGATTTGATTTGTTATTGCTGAAAGGAACACATTTTATTTATATTTCCAGGTTTTGTTATGCAGCATGTTCATATTTGAATTTGTATAATTTTGACAGGATATATTTTTATGGAGAGCAAAATCTTTTGGGATATTTAAAATCTAAGTTTATTTTTATATATAAAATTACATAAGAGTAAAGAAATTTGAATGTTTGTTCTTTTAATGTTTACTTTATTTCTAACTTGTATAATTTAGACAGGATATATTTTTATGGAGAGCAAAATATTATAAGTTGTTTAAGGTTTGAGTTGATTTATTCAGGAATAATATTCCTGTCTGTTTTTACCATTCCTACCAAAGATATTTCTGTCGACTAAATAAAAATTCCTTCTATTTAAAATTTAAATAGAACTTGAACAAATACGATAGTTCATAATATCCACGCAGACTTGCACGTAAGAGCGGAGTTATCCGTTTTAACAAACAGCGTATTGCACTGATACTGAAATAGCTGTGTGTGTATATATGTAGATATGTATGTATATGTATATATATGTTTATATATGTGTGTGTGTATGTATATATATATATATATATATATATATATGTATTTGTGTGTATATATGTGTGTGTATGTATGTATGTGTGTATGTATTTATGTGTGTGTGTATATGTATGTGTATATATGTAGATATATATATGTATGTATATATGTGTATATGTATAGATATGTATATATATATGTTTGTGTGTGTGTGTAAATATATATATATATATATGACAACAACACTCATCACTCACAACAGTGACAAAACAATAACATTGACAATCATGTTACGTTATTTTCAAAATGTTTCCTTTTCTTTTTCATTGCTTCTTTAACACACTACTTCTCCGCTCTGGGCTGGTATTTTGCTAGTTTTTAATAAATTTGCAAACATTTCTGAAAATATGTTTCCACTTTGCCATTATGGGTTATTGAGTTTAGATTGGTGAGCAAAAATGGAAAATGTGTCTATTTAAAATTAAATCTACAACACAATAAAGTGTGCAGAAAGTGAATAATCTAAATGCTTTCCAAATCCATTGTATCTATACTAATAAAAGGCAAAGCCCTCACTGACTCACTGACTCACTGACTCACTGACTCATCACTAATTCTCCAACTTCCTGTGTAGGTAGAAGGCTGAAATTTGGAAAGCTCATTCCTTACAGCTTACTTACAAAAGTTGGGCAGGTTTCATTTCGAAATTCTACACGTAACGGTCATAACTGGAACCTATTTTTCTCCATATACTATAATGGACGTTAGCCCGATGGCCGTGGGGGGCAGAGCTGCGTGTGACATCATCACACCTCCCATGTAATTACGTGAACTGACTATGACCGCAGTACGTAAAAAAGAAGGAAGAGCCACCAAATAGCGCTGAAGAAAAATGCTGAATACTTTATTCGCGAATACAAGTTTAATGAGAAGACACGAGGTATAAACAAGAATTTGGATCACTTTGTAACGGAGTTAAAATTGCTGTAGCGAGAAACTTTTAATTGCCGGGTCTTAGCTAACATTAAATAACGCCATGGGCATCGCGAGATCGCACGAGAAAGCACAGGCACAGCTCAGAAGCTTCGATGCATACAGTATACTCCGAGCGGCTCACGTGAACTGACTATGAACGCAGTATGCAGAGAAAGCAAGACCTCTAAAGAGCGCGGAGAGTTTTGCTCATGTGAATGTGTCTGCAAAAAGTGCCGTTTCCTGCACTGCAAAAATACTACAAAAGTCGGGCAGCCGGCGCGAGACGCAGCGTAGCTGTGCCGGCCTTTGAGACGCTGACTGCGCTTCTGCCTTAAGTGAAAGTAAACACTTTTAATTTTTTTCCCCCTTCCCATGAGCTATAGCCCAGACTACTGTAAACACGGGATCCCATTTCTAGACCGCGGCAAATTAATATTAAGGCGCTTCGCACTTTCTTTTACACGTATACGATTATGAGGTCGTCAGGTCGGATTATGAAGACACGCACAGGAGTGTAGGACCGACAGTGCCATCCCAGACAGTTAATGGCAGGGCCGTCTCTCCAGTCTACACGACACCCACCGTGACGCTCATATCATCAGCAAAGACCTCTCTCTACACTATATTAAAGAAAAAGGCAACTTTCCTTTCTTTACACCTTTTTTCCTTTTATCCCCAACCAAAGCCTTTCTCTCTTAACACTGCAGAGGACACAAAAATGATTTTCTTTTAATTGCTGGTAATGCCAGTAAGGCACATTACCACAGGCAGAAATTTGGACGTTCACATAGAAAATGTAATTTCTATACCACAACTGTTGTGTAGCGCCATTCAAAAGAGATCAACTACCGAGAGATCGTCCATATACATTTTAGCTGCTGTTAGTACTACTTACCTGTTGTGTTACTCAGTCTTTAAAATGTAGTTTACCCGAAACCACTCCAGTAATGCTCAATGTACCTTTACTTCTTAAAACATTAATGTTTTACTGTTTAATAACTTATAGACTACATTTTATTATTTTTCCCTTGCACTCAGTGACCAAATATATACACACACACCTATCTACATTATATATACACACACATACACACATACATACATACATACATACACACACACACATACCTGTATATATAATTTGTGTGTGTATATATGATGTAGATAGGTATGTGTATATATATATATATATATATGTGTATATGTAGATATGTATATATGTATATATATGTATATATATATGTAGACTCAAACCGATTATAACAGCAGCAATCCAAGCTGTGAGAAAACAGTAAAAAGCAGGCATGTCAGACGTCGTGGTACATTTTCTGATGCAGCTAGACGAAAACAACTTTGTGATGCTGCCGCCAAATACACAAAACAATTACTTTGACAATCATGTTACGTTATTTTCAAAATGTTTCCTTTTCTTTTTCTTTACTTCTTTAACACACTACTTCTCCGCTGCGAAGCGCGGGTATTTTGCTAGTACATGATATTTAGAAAACTTCTAAGAAACACGGTTAATTTTGTTTGTCCCATGGATTCTGGGCCTCCTCTTGAAAATGTGGGTACAATTCATATAGATTTTATTTTGTTTAGGCTTTGGATAGAACTATCCATCCTTGCATTTTCAAACCCACTTATCTCTTTCTAGTTCCAGTCCTGGCAGTTATTTGTTGGCCTCACTCAAGAGCATACCTAGGAATAATTACAAACACAAATTAATATAATATACACATTATTGGGGTACATGGGAAGAAAACTGGAACACCCAGAGAAAACCCGATGAAGAAACAGAAATAATGTCAAAACAAAAGACAATAACCAAATGTGTGATTGAAACCAAAGATTCAAACCCCCCTTTCTTACAGAATACCCAGTCACTTTCAGGACAGTAGAGACATGAAATCCCTCCAGTCTGTAAAAGGGCCTTCCTCTCATTTTTTTTCCAGTGGGCTATATTTGCACACCTTCTGAGGGGGGATATCCTATTTACAAGAACAAATTATTTCAACTTGCTCCCCTCTGTCTGGAGAAGCAGCAGGTCTGCTCAAAGGTTTCCCTCGATTGCTAAATTTGTTAGGCCGTTTGTAAAAAAAATGTGGTGGTGCCCGTTCAATCATCCCAAAAGTGTCAACATCCATGGATAAACAGAAGACAAAGTGGTGAGGCACAGATACCACAGACATAACATTAAATTCCAAATGACATGAATAACAATGAGAAATATGCAAAAATTACACAGAACAAAACAACACTGTGGTCCCGAAACCTGACTGTTGACATACAAAACATCTTTAGTGATCCAGTGTGGTTAATGAAAAATATTAACTTTTACAGGTATATTTATCCACTGAGCTAGAATTTGTTGTAATTTGATTTGGTATACTTTATTAATCCCCAAGGAGAAATTGTCTTTTCGCATAGCCTATGGAAGTCAGAGCGCAGGGTCAGCTATTTGTGTCATAAATAAAAAACACTACAAACACAAAACAGAACCAGCAATTTCTTTCATAGTCCCCAATCTACAGTATCTATAAATATTCAATGTAATATATATTGACATAGACATGTTTGTCATTGTCAGTTAGTAACTTTAATTATATTCAAAATGGAAATGAACAGACAATGCGAAATCCATGGTTGCTTAGACATAAATAGTAATAAGATGATATCAAACCATAAGAGACTATTCATTAAAAATTCTAGAGGACAATGCATCATCTGCCAGGTAATGAGGTAATAAGTTCACACACAGCACTTTGTATTTTGTTTGATTTTAGCCCAGCTAAGAAAGGGAGAAGACATTGTTCTGAATGGAAGTTTAACATCATTTATTCAACTTAATCAAAATTTATTAATAATGTTAAACTCGAATGCCAGTATTTTCTTATAATGAAGCCCAGGTTGGATTTTAATGATGTGTTTATGTTAGTAGATGATGTGCTCTTCTATCGTATCTCACCCTTCAAACAAGAAATAAGCTGTAAAGCTCAGAGCCAAGAAAATTGTTGGATTTTTCAACAAGGCCACAATTAGCTGTGACAAATGAGCCTGTGGAAAGAATTGACAGTTTCTAGATATTTGGTGCACTTCTTAAAAACTGTGTTTACTTCAGTAAAATCCGAACGGTCCTAAGAAACTCCAACAGTGAGTTGATTTTCTGAATTAAAACAGATAACTCAATACTGAGACAAAGGCTATACAGGCTGGACTGGGATTAAAACAGTAACCAGTGCCGGGCCATTGAGCATCTTGACAGAGAGGTAAACTGAGAGAAGAGTAATAAAGTCAAGTAGAGCCAAAAGCCTTCCTGAACAGATGCGTTTGGAGTTGTTTTTTAAAAGAATTCATGGAGTCAGCTGACCTGATTCATTTCGGTAGGTCATCCCAGAGTCTGGGCGCTATACAGCTGAAGGCCCTGCTGTCACCCATGGAGTGTAGATTAGTGTGGGGCACAACAAGATTGACAGAATCAGAGGACCTTAGTGTGCGGGCAGGCACATATGGCAGAATAATAGAAAGTGGCCATGATAACCCAAGGGTTTTGTTCTCTGTAGTTAATAAACTACTCAAACCTGCATCTGGCCCAAGTACCTCTTCTACTGAAGTCTGTGAGGAATTCCTCCACTTTTTCCATAACAAAATTAAAGATCTAAATAATTCAACTAACATAAATACATCATTTGTTTATATCTCTCCCTGTTTTCCCACTCCATCCAGCTCCTTCTCTGCGTTTTCACCAGTCACATCTGTGTTTGTTAATAACCTGCTTGTTGCATACGATACGAGAGCGTACAGGTGCAGTTTTTCTCAGAAAGGCGTTTATTTCTGAACCACCAATCCCGCCAGACACCCAACCTCTAACCCCAAACACTTTACGGCCAACAAGAACACACTGTCGTAAAATGTACATATTGCAGACATAACACTGCTTTGTAAGATGAGTCCAACTTGTGCACTGGACCCCATCCCCAGCACACTACTTAAATCCTGCCTTCATGCCATAATCCCGACTGCTACAACAATAATTAACTCATCCCTTGACACTGGCTCTGTGCCGCTCACTTTTAAAATCGCTTCTGTAACCCCAATGTTAAAAAAGTCTGGTCTTGATGCTGACAGTCTTAACGATGTCCGGCCTATTTCCCATTTACCTTTCCTGTCAAAAGTTCTTGACCGTGTTGTAGCCCCCAACTCACCAATTACTTAACCTCTAATAATTTGGTGGAACCCTTTCAATCTGGATTGAGGGTGCAACACAGCTGTGAAACTGCTCTGCTACAGGTAACCAATGATTTGCTTATGGCAGCAGACTCCGGACAAACCAGCATATTAATTCTGTTAGACCTCAGTGCAGCATTTGACACTCAGGTCAGACATGACATTCTACTGTCCAGAATGGAGAACATGCTGGGTATCTCTGGCACTGCCCTCCAGTGCTTCAAGTCCTATCTGACTGATAGGCAAGAGTTTGTTAGTCTTGGCAACAGCAGATCCAGCTCGGCGCCAGTCACACAAGGAGTTCTTCAGGGCTCTGTCCTCTGCCCTCTTCAGTATTTGTATGCTTCCCTTGGCCATGTTATTCGTAGCTATGGACTGGGTTATCATTTTTTGTAGGCCCAACACCCCAGGCCCTCGCAGCTGCCCGTGAGCGCTTGTTCACTCGCTCGCCCGCTCACTCTTCGCGGCTCGCTCTCTCTCTCACCAACCTGCCTCTTCATCTGCTCCCGGTAACCTCCGTCCTCTTTCCTTTCCTTTCTCTCTGATCTCAAATCTTTTTTCATTTTCCCAAAACCGACTCGCGCTTCTTAAAATCACGCGGGCCACAGCAGCTGCAGCATTAGCCATGGGACAATCACGAATGTGGGCAGTTCCTCACCTGTGCACTCGGTGAGAAACGCCCACACCCTACGGATCGCCCCACGGCCCGCTATGGCCCAACGTCCCCTCGCTAAGCCGCGAGCGCAGTGATCATTTATTTAAAATGAATGGCCTTTGCACAGTGAGCTGTGGACCCGCTATACCACAGTCATTTTTGATTCCTGCCTCTCTTATTCCACCCATATAATTCTTACTTTCACCTCCATAACATATCCTGTGTGTTCGCTCCTTCCTCTCCTTTTCTAATGCTGAGAAACTTCTCCATGCTTTTATCACATCCCGCATCGATTATTGTAACTCACTGCTGGCAGGTGCCCCTTCTAATCTTATATCACAGCTCCTGCTTATTCAAAACTCAGCTGCAAGAGTTCTTACTCGAACCAGCAGCAGCGAGCACATCACACCCATCCTGCTCTGTCTTCACTGGCTCCCTGTGTCTTACAGAATCAAATATAAAATCCTACTAACCTTGTCTTATTGAATAGCAATATCTGAATAGGCTTGCTTCCTAGCATATATCAAATTTAAGTACCTTTTCGTACTAATTCTAACTTTGCGAGTGAAGGGGGATGCCTCCTTTTAAATTGAACACAGGAGTGCTTCCCCCATCACGGAACTGCATGACGAAAGTACTTCATACAGAAGCTTTCCAAAACAGGGAAGCCCTCACACAGCAGCAATCTCCGGAGGCAGCCAACAACCCTGACACGGCTATCTTCCCGAAACTACAAGTCCCAGGCAACCTTCCCAGTGTCCAACCTGGAACCAAGCGAGAAGAGCACTGCCATCTCTCATGCTCTTGATAAAGTGTCTCCCTTAGTCCATCTACTAACTGTTCACCCTGATTGGGATGCAAACAATTAACCATCCCGGATGCATTGTGCTACCATCCACACGATCCTTCCATTACAGCTTCCTGGCCTGGCAAAGAGTCAGCCTCCATCCCAGTCAGGATGCCACTGCTTCCATGAAGAAGTCAACAAGGTTCACCAAGTCTGCAGTTAGAAAGATCATTTTACTGATTGCTGAATTTTTTCATGTGTTATGGAATTTTCAAGTTAGTCATATAATGTTTTATGATATAATTTGACAAACGTCAGTAGTCTTACTTGATAAGTACAATGGAGAGTCATTCACATAAAAATAATAGTTATTTTTTATTTTTGAATGATATTTTCTTATGATAGCATATTGAGAAAACAGTATGTGTCCCCGTCCACAGAAAAGCCATATATATCAAATTAAATCAAATATCAGTTAACACAGGCGGCACGGTGGCACAGTGGTAGTGCTGCTGCCTCGCAGTAAGGAGACCTGTGTTCGCTTCCTGGGTCCTCCCTATGTGGAGTTTACATTAACTCCTCATGCATGTGTGGGTTTCCTCCTGGTGCTCCTGTTTCCTCCCACAGTCCAAAGATCTGCAGGTTAGGTGCATTGGCGATTGTAAATTGTCCCTAATGTGTGCTTGGTGTGTATGCCTGTGTGCACGCCCTGCGGTGGGCTCTTGCCCTGCCCAGGGTTTGTTTCCTGTGTTGGCTTGGATTGGCTCCAGCAGATCCCTGTGACACAGTAGCTTGGATATAGCGGATTGGATAATGGATGGTTGGATATATAGAGACAAAAAACTGAAATATCATAGTGACACAAGTATTCAAACCCTTAGCTATGACATTTGGTTTGATTCATTCCTTTCTATTGATTATCGTTTTGATGTTTCTACATTTGTGGTCAGTTCAATTGATTGGACATGAGGAAGAAAGGCACGTGCTCGTTTATAGAAGGTCCCATAGTTGACAGTGTGTATCAGAGCCAAAAATAAGTCATGAGGCCAAAGGAATTGCCTGCAGAGCTTTGTGAATGGATTATGTTGAAGCACAGATCTGGAGAAGGCTACAAAACCATTTCTGCCGTAATGAAGGTTCCCAAAAGCACAGTGGCTACGGCAAGAAATGTGACCAAGAACATGAACCATCCTGATGGGGCTGATATGGGAGAAACTTCCAGAAGTACAGCCACCACTGCAACACTCCATTTATCTTGGCTTTATGGTAGAGTGACCAGGTAATGCATGAAAGCTTGCTTGGTGTTTGCAAGAAGGCACCTAAAGGACTCTCAGACTATAATACTGCTTATGGTTTAGAAAGCCTTAAATAATCTCGCTCAATCTTATATTTCAGAATGACTTTCACCTTACACTCCAAATTGTACCCTTAGACCTTGAAATGAGTGTCTGCTTATAATTCCAAGACCTAAACTTAAAAGAAGTGGTGAGGCGGCCTTCAGCTGTTATGCACCTAAGATCTGGAATAGCCTGCCAATAGAAATTCACCAGGCTGATACGGTGGAGCACTTTAAAAAATGACTAAAAACTCATTATTTTAACATGGCTTTCTTATAGCTTCATCTTAGTGTAACCCTGATATTCTGTATATGTATTCAATTATCATTTGTTTTGTGGCTCTGTAATCCATACTAACCCCTATTTTCTCTGCTGTTCTTTTTCCGGTTTTCTGTGGTGGTGATCTGCGCTGCCACCATCTGATCAAAGCACCATGCAGTCCCTACATTGATGGATTGAAGGCAGACTATCATCACCTAATTCTTCCACGTGAAGACTGAAAACCATGAGGACTGATTGAGATCATTTATGTTAGGTAGAATGCCCAGTGAGGGCTGGGTGGTCTCTTGGTCTGGAACCCCTGCAGATTTTGTTTTTTCTCCAGCCGTCTGGGTTTTTTTTTTTTTTTTGTCCTCTTGGCCATTAGACCTTACTTTATTGTTTGTTATTTAGTAATGCCTAATCTTATTTTTTTATAAACTCTTCTTTACTCATCTTGTAGAACACTTTGAGGTACATCATTTGTATGAAAACGTACTATAGAAATAAAAGTTGCTGTTGCTGTTATAAGAAACAAGATTCCCATGTCTGATGACCAATGATTGAACTGTTTGGCTTCAATTGTAAGTGTCATGTCTGCAGGAAACCAGGCACCCGTTCATCACCTGCACAATACCATTCCAACAGTAAAACATGGTGGTGACAGCATCATGCTGTGGGGTTGTTTTTCAGTAGTAGGGGATGGGAGACTGGATAGGGCTGAGGAACAGCAGAGAGCACAGACGAGCATCTCACTTGAGACCTGAACATACTGTCAGTCTCCATCCAACTTGACAGAAGTTGAGAGGATCTGCAGAGAAGAATGGCAGAAAAAAAACAAATCCAGCTGTGCGAAAGTTGTTGTATCCTGCTCAAGAAGATTCCAGGCTAGAATCGCAGTACTTCAACAACGTACTGAATAAACAGTCTGAATCGTTTAAAATTGTTTTCCAAAATTTCTAAAATCCTTTTTTCACTTTGCTATTCTGGGGTATTGAATGTTGCTTGATATGGAGAAACAGTGAATTTGAATGATTTTAGTATAAGGGTGTGTCTCACGCTTTCGCTTGGGGGACAGCTTAAAGGCTCTGATGGTGATAATTCCTCTACAGTCCACTGGGTGGATTTTAATGCCTCTTCTCTCCCTTCCTCTACAGACAGGATGATTGACTACCTCACTACCTCTGACGTCACTTCCTGTATCCATCCACCTGGAACCTTCTCTTCCTGCCTGGCGGATGTGTAACCGGAAGTGTCAACATCTTGGATAGTCTAATATGGACGTTCTTTTAATAAAAAGCTGTATTTATTGTTTTGAGATTACAATATATCACAGTGTTGTCTCAAATCTTTATCTCTGTCTTGTCCTCTTTTACAGCTACGGAAGCTCTGAACCGTACGGAAGCTCTGAACCGCACAGTGAAAAAAAATTATGGGATTACCCTTATCTCGTACGTACGTGAAAATATCTCGTACGTATAAGATACTTTCACGTACGTACGAGATGTTTTCACGTACGTACAAGATACTTTCATGTACATATGAGATAAACTTAGAGATGAACTTAGATTAAAATATTACAAAAGTGTGCTTTGGGTCTTCCTAATTACGACCTTACCAAGGCCGTGGCGCTTCAGTTTGACGTCACTTCCAGCGCTTGTAGAGTGGTGATATAAAAAAGCAGATGGATGGACTTTTATTTATTAAAGGAGTGTGGGATGGTTAGAGTTGGGTTTAACAGCAGCATGCAATACCTACGTCAGTCACGAAATGCCCATCGCATACCCCATTACACTATGGTTAAGAGTAGGCTTGTGGGAGGGTAAGGGTTTAGTTTACAGGTATTCGTCTGCACACTTGTACGGAGCACCTGAGGAGATGTGGTGTTTTTTTTCTTCCTGGGAAACAATTCGGTGCGTACAACTTACTATCTCTTGCCCACCACTTACCATAGCCTGCGCACCAGGTTCTTTAAAGTCGCACCTGTCAATATTGCGTGTGCGCCGCATACTTTCAGATAAGCACCAAATGCCGTTGCGTGCTACTGTACATCATTTTCTGGAAACAGGACATATCACTGAACAGTCTGATGTTTTTCTTCACACAGTTACAGTCCACAGAAATGAATATTGGCAAGTTTATAAAGGCAGGCTATGCATTCAAGCCCAGATCATTAAATCCGTGAAGCAGCACCACGAACCAATGCACTAATTTATAGTAAAAGGAAATTACATTAGTTAGCCATTTACTTTCTAGCCCGCAGCTTGTTATTCGCACAAGTTACGAAAGGAATTCATATTTCATGTATTTAGTGCGTGTGAAGTTGACCCAGTTCAATGCGGGTTCACTAATTTAATTCTCTGGTAAACCTGGCACACTCGATCGCATATCTGAACTAATGAACTGTGTGATTTAACGTGCATCTAAAGAGTTAAATCCAAATCGGCCACTGTAACTCCTGCCGTTTTCAGACAAGAAATGTACTCTTGGTAAAAAGCCAAACTTGAATATCCTAGTGAAATCCACTGGCAAATCTGGCACACTGGGTCACCCGTTGCATTGTGCAAAACGAACTGCGATCTTTAAAAGTACAGCAGAGATGTAAATCATGTTGTGGCGGATTTTTATTGTCACGTATTTGACAAGATGGATCCCTAAGTTAAATGGCAGGTAATACTTCCTTAGCCCAAACGTAAGGAAATTCATTGACTAACTTGTCCTGTTATCGGTGATGCGAAGAAGACACTTTATTTCAGTTAACTGTGATATACTGTACGCTCTAAAGAGTGAAATCGATTTGGATCTCTTTAATTTATATATATATATATATATATATATATATATATATATATATATATATATATATATATATCCATCCATCCATCCTCTTCCGCTTATCCGAGGTCGGGTCATGAGGATAGCAGCTTAAGCAGAGAAGCCCAGACTTCCCTCTCCCTGGCCACTTCTTCCAGCTCATCCGGGAGAATCCCAAGGCGTTCCCAGGCCAGCCGGGAGACATAGTCCGTCCAGCATGTCCTGGGTCTTCCCCGGGGCCTCCTCCCGGTTGGACATGCCCAGAATACCTCACCAGGGAGGCGTCCAGGAGCCATCCTGATCAGATGCCTGAGCCACCTCATCTGACTCCTTTCGATGCGGAGGAGCAGCGGCTCTACTCTGAGCCCCTCCTGTATGACTGAGCTCCTCACCCTATCCTTAAGTGAAAGCCCAGACACCCTGCGAAGGAAACTCATTTCAGCTGCTTGTATTCGCGATCTCGTTCTTTCGGTCACTACCCATAGCTCATGACCATAGGTGAGGGTAGGAGCGTAGATCGACTGGTAAATTGAGAGCTTTGCCTTACAGCTCATCTCTTTTTTCACCATGACAGACTGATGCAGAGCCCGCATCACTGCGGATGCTGCACCGATCTGCCTGTCAATCTCACGATCCATTCTTCCCTCACTCGTGAACAAGACCCCGAGATACTTAAACTCCTCCACTTGGGGCAGGATCTCGCCCCCAACCCTGAGAGGGCACTCCACCCTTTTCCGGCTGAGGACCATGGTCTCGGATTTGGAGGTGCCGCTCCAGAGTGAGCTGAAGATCACGGCCTGATGAAGCAAACAGGACAACATCATCTGCAAAAAGCAGTGACCCAATCCTGAGTCCACCAAACCGGACCCCTTCAACACCCTGGCTGCGCCTAGAAATTCTGTCCATAAAAGTTATGAACAGAATCGGTGACAAAGGGCAGCCCTGGTGGAGTCCAACTCTTACTTGAAACGGGCTCGACTTACTGCGGCAATGCGGACCAAGCTCTGACACCGTTGTACAGGACCGAACAGCTCTTATCAGGGGTCCGGTACCCCATACTCCCGAGCACCCCCACAGGATTCCCGAGGGACACGGTCGAATGCCTTTTCCAAGTCCACAAAACACATGTAGACTGGTGGGCAAACTCCCATGCACCCTCCAGGACTCTGCTAAGGGTGAAGAGCTGGTCCACTGTTCCGCGACCAGGGCGAAAACCACACTGTTCCTCCTGAATCCGAGGTTCGACTATCCGACGGACCCTCCTCTCCAGAACCCCCGAATAGACTTTTCCAGGGAGGCTGAGGAGTGTGATCCCTCTATAGTTGGAACACACCCTCCAGTCCCCTTTTTAAAGAGGGGGACCACCACCCCGGTCTGCCAATCCAGAGGCACTGTCCCGATGTCCATGCGATGTTGCAGAGGCGTGTCAACCAAGACAGTCCTACAACATCCAGAGCCTTAAGGAACTCCGGCGATCTCATCCACCCCGGGGCCCTGCCACCAAGGAGTTTTTTGACCACCTCGGTGACTTCAGTCCCAGAGATGGGAGAGCCCACCTCAGAGTCCCCAGGCTCTGCTTCCTCGTGGAAGGCATGTTAGTGGGATTGAGGAGGTCTTGAAGTACTCCCCCACCGACCCACAACGTCCCGAGTGAGGTCAGCAGCGCACCATCCCCACCATATACAGTGTTGACACTGCACTGCTTCCAGCTCCTGAGACGCCGGACGGTGGACCAGAATCTCCTCGAAGCCGTCCCAAAGTCGTTCTCCATGGCCTCTCAAACTCCTCCCATGCCCGAGTTTTGCCTCAGCAACAACCGAAGCCAGCGTTCGCTTGGCCTGCGGTACCTATCAGCTGCCTCCAGAGACCCACAGGACAAAAAGTCCTATAGGACTCCTTCTTCAGCTTGACGGCATCCCTCACCGCCGGTGTCCACCAACGGGTTTGGGGATTGCCGCCACGACAGGCACCGACCACCTTGCGGCCACAGCTCCGGTCAGCCCCTCAACAATAGAGGCACGGAACATGGCCCATTCGGACTCAATGTCCCCCACCTCCCTCGGGACGTGGTTGAAGTTCTGCGGAGGTGGGAGTTGAAGCTACTTCTGACAGGGGACTCTGCCAGCCGTTCCCAGCAGACCCTCACAACACGTTTGGGCCTACCAGGTCTGACCGGCATCTTCCCCCACCATCGAAGCCAACTCACCACCAGGTGGTGATCAGTTGACAGCTCCGCCCCTCTCTTCACCCGAGTGTCCAAGACATATGGCCGCAAGTCCGACGACACAACCACAAAGTCGATCATCGAACTGAGGCCTAGGGTGTCCTGGTGCCAAGTGCACATATGAACACCCTTATGCTTGAACATGGTGTTCGTTATGGACAATCCGTGGCGAGCACAGAAGTCCAATAACAAAACACCGCTCGGGTTCAGATCGGGGGGGCCATTCCTCCCAATCACGCCCTTCCAGGTCTCACTGTCATTGCCCACGTGAGCATTGAAGTCTCCCAGCAAAACAGGGAATCCCAGAAGGTATGCCCTCTAGCACCCCCTCCAGAGACTCCAAAAAGGGTGGATACTCCAAACTGCTGTTCGGCGCATACGCACAAACAACAGTCAGGACCCTTTCCCCACCCGAAGGCGGGGGAGGCCACCCTCTCGTCCACCGGGGTAAACCCCAATGCACAGGCTCCAAGTCAGGGGGCAATAAGTATGCCCACACCTGCTCGGCGCCTCTCACCGGGGCAACTCCAGAGTGGTAGAGAGTCCAGCCCCTCTCAAGGAGATTGGTTCCAGAGTCCAAGCTGTGCGTCGAGGTGAGTCCGACTATATCTAGCGGAACCTCTCAGCCTCGCGCACTAGCTCAGGCTCCTTCCCTTTCAGAGAGGTGACATTCCACGTCCCAAGAGCCAGTTTCTGTAGCCGAGGATCAGACCGCCAAGGTCCCGCCTTCGGCCACCACCCAACTCACACTGCACCCAACCTCCTTGGCCCCTCCCATAGGTGGTGAGCCCATGGGGAGGAGGACCCACGTTACCTCTTGGGCTGTGCCCGGCGAGCCCCATGGGTGCAGGCCCGCCACCAGGCGCTGCCATCGAGCCCCACCCCCAGGCCTGGCTCCAGAGGGGGGCCCCGGTGACCCGCGTCCGGGCAAGGGAAAACGTCGTCCACAGTTTTTATTCTTCATTGGAGGTGTTGAACCGTTCTTTGTCTCATCCCTCACCTAGGACCAGTTTGCCTTGGGTGGCCCTACCAGGGGCATAAAGCCCCGGACAACATAGCTCCTAGGATCATTGGGACACGCAAACCCCTCCACCACGATAAGGTGACGGCTCAAGGAGGGGTGTATATATATATATATATATATATATATATATATATATATAATATTTAGATATATTTTTGTTAAATGCAGTTGAATTTTGCCCAGACCAACTTAAGTATAGTCAAATTGACTAGCAAATTTAGCATACATCTGTCTTCATATAAACGGCACAAGACTGATTGTAATATTGAACTCTAAATTGTTAAATCAGTTTGGCTCACTTTCATTTTACAGTTCTGTAACAAGAGAGACTGCAGTTAGATTTTGACACCCAAATGCGGATACAAGTCCTTTTTTCTAGCAAAGTTTACACATTCCCATATTAGCAACAAGTCGGACTCCGCTGTTTAAGGGGCAATCAGGTTAACTAACCATCCGTGCCTCTGATATGTAATAAAACTGAAAAAAGGTGTCTTTATTTTTTCCCATTACTGTAAACACAATGACATCATAAGTTAGCCAATTAATATACCAAGTGTACCTACATTTGGGCTAAGCAAGTATTACCTGCAATTTAACTTAATGATCCATCCTGTCAAAAACGTGACAATAAATAACGGTAGCAACACGATTTAGATCTCTGCTGTACTTTTAAAGATCGCAGTTCATTTTGCACAATGCAACGTGTGACCCAGTGTGCCAGATTGGCCAGTGGATTTCACTAGGATATTCAAGTTTGGCTTTTTAACAAGGGTATATTTCTTGTCTGAAAACGGCGGGAGTTACAGTGGCCCGATTTGGATCTAACTCTTTAGATGCACGTTAAATCACACAGTTCATTAGTTCAGATATGCGATCGAGTGTGCCAGGTTTACCAGAGAATTAAATTAGTGAACCTGCATTGAACTGGGTAAACTTCACATGCAGTAAATACGTGAAATATGAATTCCTTTCGTAACTAATGTAATTTCCTTTTACTATAAATTAGTGCATTGATTAGTGATGCTGCTTCGCGGATTTAATGATCTGGGCTTGAATGCATAGCCTGATTTTATAAACTTGCCAATATTCATTTCTGTGGACTGTAACTGTGTGAGGAAAACATCAGACTATTCAGTGATATGTCCTGTTTCCAGAAAATGATGTACAGTAGAACGCAATGGCATTTGGTGCTCATCTGAAAGAATGTGGTGCACACGCAGTATTGGCAGATGCGACCTTAAAAGTGCCTGGTGCGCTGGCTATGGTAAGTGGTGGGCACGAGATAGTAAGTTGTATGCACGAAATTGTTTCCCAGGAAGAAAAAAAACACCAGATCTCTTCAGTTGCTTCGTACGAGTGTGCAGACGAATACCTGTAAACATAAAGCACGAAACTAAACCGTTACCCTCCCACAAGCCTAATCTTAACCATAGTGTAATGGGGTATGCGATGGGCATTTCATGACTGACATTGGTATTGCATGCTGCTGTTAAACCCAACTCTAACCATCCCACACTCCTTTAATAAATAAAAGCCAATCCATCTCCTTTTTTATTTTACCGTGCTACAAGTGCTGGAAGTGACGTCAAACTGAAGCGCCATGGCCTTGGTAAGGTCGTAATTAGGAAGCCCCAAAGCACACTTTTGTAATATTTTAATCTAAGTTTAATACGTACGTACGTGAAAACATCTCGTACGTACATGAAAGTATCTTGTACGTACATGAAAACATCTCGTACGTACGTGAAAGTATCTTGAACGTACATGAAAACATCTCGTACGTACGAGATAAGGGTTATCCCATAATTTTTTTTCACTGTGCGGTTCAGAGCTTCCGTATACAGCTGTACCATAACAAAATGTGTAGGCAAAAATGAAGGAGCCTTAATACTCTCTGATGGCACTATATCTAATTTCAGACAGGAACACAGAAGAGTACTGAAAAGTATTGAAAATAATTTGATAATAGTCTAGGACAGTGGTTGTCAAAAAATTTTCAAAAATATAAAAGTAAACTCATCTTCTTACTATTTTCTACTACAGGTTTCCAATAAGAATGGTGGATTCTATGATGTTAAGAACAAATCTTATGACTATTCAGAATGATGGCACAGAGTAACATGAAATATTTCTCGATGCTAAATATATAATGAAAACACTCCAAAGCAATAATTTTCGATAGTGAAAATTAGCAACACTTTCTCGCAGGATCTTAATTAATGTTAATACAATGGACAGTCAAAAAGTTCCCGGAATTGTGACATAGCGGGAGAGTAGAGATCAGATTACGCACGCATTGCTGTGGAGGGGAACACAGCACTCCTGTAGACCAGTTACAAGAGGTCTGGATTGGTTTTGGTGTGTAGTATTGTTTTAATTACTGTTTGAGTTAGACATGTGAATAGTTATTGTTGCAATGTCGCAGTTCGAACAATGTGCTAACATCGAGTTCATGTGCAAACTCGGGACTCGTACGCTAGCGTATCTGAAGATGATTTCCCCAATTTGCAATGTGTGTGTAATCTTATTTCTCACTCTCCTGCTATGTCACAATTCTAGGAAATTTTTGACTGCCCCCTGTAGAAAAGAACCCAAGAAAAGTATATGATTATAATAAAAAGAGACTAGCCAAAATGTGTGCCTCAGATATATACATTGCAGAAGTGTGGACATTGCTCCTGCTCAAAAGCACATGTGTGTTTACCAATAGTATGTATGCAAGAAAAAAGGTTGGGAGCATGTACTGATATTGCGCGTTGTCACACCCACCACACAACAAACCACCTCAGGATCCCAAATTAGGACCCGAGCGCAGCTGTGCAACGGGTGACACCTCAGCACCACACTAGTTCAGATGCAATGGAACAATCTGAGGTTTTCTATAGTGGCTGGAGTGCCAATACTGCCACCAACCCCCAAGTTTATCCTGCAAGTTGGAGGACCTCCTTGCAGGGATGGATGCAGGTTAACATCATACCCAGGACAGAATAATTGTAGCTTAGGGGCCTTGCTCAAAGGCCCAATGGCATGGAATTACTTCTGTCTTTTACGTTATTCGAAGCGGCAGCCTTCCGATTGCCAGAGCAGATCCCTAGCCTTAGAGCCACAACTCTGCCTAAGGAAAAAAGAAAAAAAAAAGAAAAAATGTTTTTACTTTGAGGAAGAAGTGGTCTTGCTCTAGGGACTTACTTGTTTCAAGTTTCAATGTTTTATTTTGGAGTGGGATGGAGGATCCTGTTGTTATGATCTTGCACTCTTGCGTTCTGCCTGTGATAAATGTTTTATTATGTTCAAATCTTGAATTCTTGGGGTTTTTAATCTTAGGGGATCCAAATGTATTATTGTGTTCTTTGTATTTTGCTTCTGAACTAAAGTTTACTTCTGTTTTTACGGTCATGTTTTGGAATGACTGCGACACCGTTTTGTTTTTTATCTGAAATGCCACCATTGCCAACCACAATGTGATGGTAGGTTGTCAGAAGGGGCAAGTCCTAAATGTAGTGTCATCATCAGTGCAGCAATATTTAAACCAGAGCTGCATCTTGACACTTAGTCCAAGATTATGGAAATTCAAACAAACATTAATGCATGTTCTTGTGTTTAGTTATGCCTTCTTGAACTCTTGCTCTGACCTTTCTACATAGGATTCTTGATTAGTGTTTTAGTTCTGACGACTCAATTGATTGATCTCTTGGTTTTGACTCTTGATGTTTTAATCTCCTATTCCCTTATTTAGTGCCTGGGTGACATACCATTTTAACAGCTCTAGCAGTAAACCCAGATTTAGCTGGGGTTGCAAAAAAAATTATTTTGATTTTTATTCTAATTCTCACACAGGCATTAGATACCAATGAGCCATCAGTTTTCATAGCAGCTGCTGCAGCCTGTCACGTGCTGTGAAACCCAATGGCACTAACCCCCATGCTTGGTGGTGGTAGCCCTTCTTCTTCTTCTATACACATTCAGCATATCACCACCTTAGCACAGCACCACTAGACTTAGAGACATTTTATATCCTACTCAACATCTGTTCTTTCTAACAACTTCATGGCTGTACCTAATGTAACCCTTGGTAGATCTGGGTAGAGAGTTTTGAAGCACAGTTCCAAATCCCTTCCAAAGTTGCTCACTAGAGGGGGTAAACACTGTCAAAAAAACCCCAACTAGAAATCAAAATGGACTAAGAGAGATCTTTATAAAATAAGTAGCTGTGTAAGCCTGTGCTGCAAAAAGCCCGGGGTCCTAGAAACTATTGAAATTGTCAGAAAAAAAATTGAAATGTAGAGATGTCAGGTAATAGAAAGGAACTACTCTGGGCATCTCACTCCTGGGAGGTTTTGTGCTGCTGAACTGCTTGCATCGTTTGTGCATTAGCAGCTAAGTGACCGTCTTTCTTTGGAGGTTTCCTTTTGCTGACATGCTCACCTCACTTGTGTATTAGCGGTGGGAGGAAAAGTAAAAGGGAACACCGTTTTGCCGATATGCTCGCATCGCTTCTGGTTTAGCCACTAATTGAGTGACTCTCTATTCGGGTGTTTCGTTTTGCCGAGGTGCTGGCCTCACTTGTGTATCCTCGGAGGTGGAGCTCTGACTTCTGGGTGGGACAGACACACACACTTCCATGCATAGATGTTTATATACAGGGTGTCTGTAATGTCCGTGTACAATTTAAAATAGTTGTAATTTTGTAAGTAAGTGTGATAGAAAG
The DNA here is from genome assembly GCF_016835505.1 of Polypterus senegalus. Classification (NCBI taxonomy): domain Eukaryota; kingdom Metazoa; phylum Chordata; class Cladistia; order Polypteriformes; family Polypteridae; genus Polypterus; species Polypterus senegalus. Next base: position 294,635,444 of record NC_053155.1, read on the forward strand.
AATCTGTAAAAGGATTAGAAAGAAGAAACACTTACATTTTTTATTGTTCTTGTTAATTTTCAACATGTCCACCATCATTACTAATACAAAGGGTAATACGGGCTCAGGAACATCTGCAACACCCCCTGGCGGCACCCTTGGATCCAAACAGGGTTGTAGAGAACTCCATCTCCCATGGAGCCCTGCGAGAATCCGAGGCACCCCTGCCACCCAGGGGGTCTGCCATCTAGGGTCCCGGGGGAGGTACTGTTCTGACAAGGCTTGCTCCCCTGGTCCATACAGTGAAGAGGTGTCCTGGCCATCTGTGACACTATATTTATGCATTGATTTTTTAAAGAGCTTCTGTAAAAAAAGTGAATGTCCCACTTGGGAGATATTAAGCTGTATCTATCTATCTCTCTATCTATGTTTTAACAATCAATAATTCTTGTTTATGAAACAATCATAAATGTGTAATTTACAAGAGACTCACATTTCCTCTTGAATTCAAGAGTGACAGAATGATTATTATCACATGAATAATAAAAAAACGTTTTCGTATTCTAAATGCATCGTCTGAAAATGATTCATTTCTTGAGGTCATGGCCTGTACTTAATAACAAGCAGCAAACCTTGAATGACACTCCAAGGATCACAAAGTTATGTGTTTGCCTAAAGCTGCACCACTTCAAATCTTTGTTGTTATAAATATTATTTAGCTACAGAATATGAAATATTTTTGCAATTTGTGCAATTAGAAATTAAACTGAAAAAACTGTAAATCTATCTGATGAGAGGATAAAACCATATCAGCGATCCATTTTGTATAACTGCTTTTCAGGGTAGACTTTCTGGGCACCTGGAGCCCATCCCAGCAGCACTGGGTACTGGCAGGAACAAGCCCTGGAGAGGGCACCAGCCCATCGCAGCATGAACACTCACACTCATAGCATAAGGCCGGTTTAGCATCACCAATCTAACTAACCTGCGTCATTTTGGACTGTTGAATGAAACCAGAGCACCAAGAGAAAACCAGCATGTAAACATGCAAACTCCACACATGGAGGGCCAGAAATGTGAACCGCAGTCTCCTTACTGTAAGGCAGCAGCACTACGTCTGCACCCAGTGCCAGCTGAAGCCCATTTGGAGGTGAGGATGATGGACTTCACTCTTCATTGTCCCAAAAATATTGTCTGCATTATTAGATTTTGATGATCTGTTTCCTCCTTGGTGTCCAGACCACCCCTGCCTTTGAAAACACTAACAGTTCCACTATGTAAATCCATCCATCCATTATCCAACCTATTATCTCGTAACTACAGGGTCATGGGGGTCTGCTGGAGCAAATCCCAGCCAACCCAGGGCACAAGGCAGGAAACAAACCCCGGGCAGGGTGCCAGCCCACACCAAGCACACACTACAGACAATTTAGAATCACCAATGCACCTAACCTAACTGTGGGAGGAAACCGGAGTACCCGGAGGAAACCCACGCATACATGGGGAGAATATGCAAACTCCATGCAGAGGACCCAGGAAGTGAACCAGGGTCTCCTAACTGTGAGGCAGCAGCACTACCCACTGTGCCACCACTTTATGTAAATACCATGGATATTATTATCATATTTCTATGACCCCTAGAGTGTTTTCCCCCCTTTATATCAACCACACCCCTTAATTACAGTATAATAACTGATTCTCCTCGGCTGATGGTGCCCAAGATGGACACCTACTGGATTGACCGGCTCTGACTGCACTACTCCTTACTGGTCCTTCCCTTGAAACTTGTTTTAGTGTTGATTTTTTTTACATCAATTTAATTATGTGCAATTACGAAGATTTATAATTTATGAATTAATAAAAAAAAGTACAAAAACCACAATACTAATATGACTCAATTGCGGAGGATTGGAAGAAAGATTCTCAGCCCTTGTGAAGTGCTGGGGTGCCAGCTGAGTCACCCCCATTATTCTTGTAACATACAAAGTAAATTGGCACTCAATGGAGCTGAAGTAAACAAAAATTACCTCAATATTTACAACGAATGTAGTCAAAAAGTATGGGGAATTCCATCTGTCTCAAAGGTTTGGATCTAAATGAGATGTTAACATTCGGGGTCATTTCCCTTTTATACCAGTCCCACCGGAAAGGGTGTGGTTAGTTACCCTCAGGCGTGTCTTCTCTGGGTTAAAGAAGAAGAAAGAGACAAGCCTCTTAGTGGCAGTGGCCCCCATTTTCTTGCCCCGGTTGTGGATTTAATAACTGGCATGAGTCTTTAAGGTGTCCCTAGGTCAACCATGGATGCCACTATTTATTCTTACAAAACACAAAATCCTTTTGTATTTATTGGTACTAATAAACTTTGTTTTTTTAGGGTTGTTACATCCTTGAACACGAAAACATTACCAATAGTACATTAAAAATGTTACAGTTTTAGCCAATATAAAATATTTTTTGAAGTCCTCTCAAATGGTTATTTATACTTCTACAATCAAAATCTAAACCCCACCGTAAATGCTAACTCACTGTGTTACTCTGGGACATTAAAAAGTGGGGTCAGGTGATGACATTGGCCAGACTTACCAAACCATTACTGGGCCAATGAGGGGCTTACTGAACATGGACTGCCAGCCCCTAACCTATTGAAGGCCACTAGGTGAACTTTGCTAAAAGACCCTTTGAAGCAGCCATTTGTGGAAGATCAGCCCGGCTACAGACAGACACTGAGACACACAATGTTCTAAAAACACACACGCTTATTATTTTCCTTCTGCACACACAATGAACAAACCACAAGGCTCAGTCCTTTCTCTTCACCTCTCTTTTCTCTCTTTTTATCTTCCCTTCTGTCACCTCCACTCCTGCATGGAGTGAGGCGACCCCTTTAATAATGCACCCGGATGTGCTCCAGGTGCTCCCTGGTATGGCGGAAATGCTGCAGTCCATGGCTCCAAACCCATCCAGGCACACCCTGGCGGTGGCCACGGCCCCCGACAGGGTTGAGCTTCCAAGCTCTGTGGCCACCGTGCAATCCAGGGGGGCTGCTCTCTTGCGTCCCTGTCCTTCCTTTCTCCATTGTCCATCACACCTTCCATTGGCCCACTAGGTCGAGCCCACTCTGTCCACAGGGGGGACATGGTGTGCATGTTTGCTGGGGTAATCATATCATTCTTTTTTTCTCAATATTATGGTATTCAGGACATTGCAAGATTTTAGATACAAGTTCATTACCAGTATCACCTTTTGAATAACCCATTTCACAAAAAACTCCACTCCTTGCTTAAATTGCAGTAATAAGGAGCAGAAGACACAGTGGAATAGCTTTGTCCTTCATTGACTCACTGCTTACTAACTTCTGAATGCTCCTACCAGACTACAGCTTGTTTTCTGACTCATAATGAAAACAGCTGGCTCAGAGCTATATCCCATGGCTTAATCACAAGTTCATGTTAAAAATATTAATTTACCACTTTCTGAGCTTTCAGTGAAGACAAATATTAATTTAATGCATCTGCTCAAAAGGAAAAAAGTGCATTCTAGCAGCAACTTTCATTATATTCAACGAAACAATGTTGAGCCTTACAGGACCTTATGGCTGCATTTGCATCTTCAGCCTTTGCCATCCTGCTGTCCACTCAACAGAAGAAGGTAATGTAGTAGGCATGTGGCTATGTAGCTGAGGTTCATACCATTGATATAAATCCCCCAATTTTCTCAGTGCACAATGTGATTTGGTCTTTTAATTCATCTGTCTGCTGGATGACAGTGCTGTAATTTAAAAAGTACAATAGCTGTTCACAGGGTGTCCGGTGTCTGACTGTTATATATTTAAAAGGCATAGCTCGGACGTCGAGTGGTAAGTGCTGGGCATTCCTACATCTCCAAACACATGGTGTTAGTTGGAGACTCTAAACTGACCCCATGTGGATGTGTGCTTATGTGTCAGTAGGGTCTATAGTGGATTGGCAGGGCGTTCCTGCCTTTTGCCTGATGCTGCTGAAATACGCTATGGCCCCTTGTCACCTCAAGTTGGATTAAGCAGGCTTGAAAATGTTATGTTAAATGTAATATACCTCAACATTCTCAAACTCGCTTAGACTTATTCAAGGTTGGAGGGAGACAGAGTTTATCTCAGCCACACTGGGCACAATTACCGGAAATATCTCAAACCCGCCTAATCCAATTTATGGTGGCGGGGGGACAGAGTTTTTCCCAGCAACAGATGGATCAAAGGATGCAACCATCGACAGGCTTCTAGACCAATACAGGGCCCAACAAGTTCAATTTATTTGTCATGCTTATGTACTATAATGATCTTCCTACTTGTATGTCTCCTCAGAATTGTGAGAGTGATACAAATCAAACCAAAACTACACATACTATGCATATGCACAAAACAAAAAGAAACTGTATAGAACATAAGATGTTTGACAAACAAGATGACCACATTAAGTCCATTAAGGTCATTTGTTTAGTTAATACCTGATCTGTCTCAATATTTCATCCAGATTCATCTAAAAGGTTGTCAAGGTTCCTGCATTGTAATCAGAATATAAGCTTAATATGTCACTGTATTCTGTGCAAATATTTTAAATCTGCTTTTCTTTTCTTCTCACATGTACAGCTAACACAAAGCCAGATTTAGTACAGGGGCCCAGCATTTAGAACTGCTAGGCAAGCATATTAAGACAAGACAAGTTAAGGACGATCTGCAAAATGAGCATTGTACTATTTCTGTCTGTCAGAGTCAGCATGACATTGGATCTTCTTTTCCTTCTTTGGAATGGCATGAAATACCTAAGTGGGAGTGTACACATGGAGAAAGGGTATAAAGCCTTGGAACATTGCCTGGCATACCTTTGAAGCCGACAGACAGATGAAAGATAACGTCATCCAATCCGGAAAATCCTTCCAACGCAGCGATGAAAATGGCAGATTCTATACATTGGGCTCCCACTACCCTAAGGTCTTTTCATGGCTTCCTCATCTATTATGCATCGTAAAGCGACATTAAAGAAAGCCAAGTTATTTCTCCTATGTGATTTCTTACCACCGTATTATTAAGGGAAGCAAATCGCCTTTTAATATCATATCTATATAGTTTCGAGTTATGTAACATGCTGCAATTACAAAAGAGCTTATTCCAACAAGGGAGCTAGCACCCCCTGCTGGATACATGCATCAACTACAAGGCTCAAAACTTTGTTCCAGAGTCCCACAACTCTTTAAAGAGCTTTCTGTCTTCAGTTTTCAATGCACTTCCCCTTAATTTCCTCTATTGTCCTCAAGTACAGGATTCACCCTTAAGCTGAAAGGAGTCTGTTGAGTACACTATATCAATGCTTTTGAGGATTTTAAATAACTGTATTATGTCCCCACATACTCTCCTCTACTTGAGAATAAAAAGTGTCTGTCAGAGTAGGACATGTTCTTACATCCTGGGTTGCAGTTGGTTGCTCTCCTCTGCATAGTTTCTAGTGCTGTGTGACAGATAGGGGGCGCTATCACTCCCTTGAACCCCTGTCCACGACTCCAGACACCAGGTAAAAGTCCACAAGTTGACTTTATTTACACACACAGTGCACAAAGCACCCTCTCCTCCACTATACTCATATACATCACAATTAACTACAATAATACACAATCCTCCACTTCCAGACACATTGCCACCTTTCCACCTAGCTCAGCTTGCCGTCTGGGAGCTCCCACAGTCCTTTTAAATACCCTGACCCGGAAGCGTTCCAATCCCCAGTCCATGTGACTCTCAATCACTTCCGGATCAGGTACAAGTCCTTTCTTTTCACCCTGGAAGCACGTCGCTCTTCCTCTGACTCACTTCCAGGTTATAGGGCACAAAGAAGTCTTCGGTCCTCCCTGCAGCTCCCTCTTGCGGCCCCTGTGGTATCCAGCAGGGTCTTGTATAAAAACTAAGTGTCCCATGACTCCCTGCTGGTCTTCGGGACACCTCCATACTGCAGGGAGGGCTCCATCTGGCGGTCTGGGGGTATTGGCTGGGATGACAAGCCGGCCACATCTCACAGCTGCTATGCCTTTCTTGTAGCATGGCGACCAGAATTGGACACATTATTCCAGAGGCAGTCTCACTAGGGTATTATAGTCTGAGAATAGCATTCCTTAATTTGTATTCAGCAGTCTTTATGATATAACTTAATATTTTATTTGCCTTTTTAATCACTTCTGCACATTAATGAAAATGATGCATCAACATACATTACAGTGATCCCTCGTTATAGTGCGCTTCGACTTTTGCGGATTCACTCCATCGCGGATTTTAAATGTAAGCATATCTATACTAATAAAAGGCAAAGCCCTCACTGACTGACTGACTCACTCAATCACTCACTCACTGACTCATCACTAATTCTCCAACTTCCCGTGTAGGTAGAAGGCTGAAATTTGGCAGGCTCATTCCTTACAGCTTCCTTACAAATGTTGGGCATTCACATTGGGTTTCATTTCGAAATTCTACGCGTAATGGTTATAACTGGAACCTATTTTTCTCCATATACTGTAATGGAGTTGAGCTTGAAAGCCGTGGGGGGGCGGAGTTTCGTGTGACATCATCACGCCTCCCACGTAATCATGTAAACTGACTGTCAACACACTATTTAGAAAACCAGGAAGAGCTCCAAAAAGCACTGAAGAAAACATGCATTATATAATTGAGAAGGCAGCGAAACAATAAGAAGCGAGCGAGTGACATATACAACCATATTCATGAGTGCTGCTACTTCGGAAACAAAGTGCATAGACAGGCTGCCACTGGCGTTTGTCATGCCCACGGGTAATGCGGGATACAAGTTTAATGAGAGGACGCAGGATATAAACGAGAGTTTTGATCACTTTGTAACTAAGTTAAAATTGCAGGTGAAGGGCTGTGCTTATGCAAATTCCGAGACTGTGTTTTGGGGATTGACAGTTAAGGCGGGTGGGGAAGTCACGTCATCATCTCCCCTCCCATTCACCTCATTTCGCTCTGAGCTGAGCTCCGCAGCTAACGCAGTCTTACAGAAGCGACTTTGTGACGCTGCTACCAAATACTCACAGAAAAATCCACAAGTTAATACACACACTGTGTCTAGAGTTTCTCCACACTGAATCCTCCAGGCACTATTTACAAAAGGTTACATTGACAATAGTGTTACGTTATTTTTAAAATGTTTCCTTTTCTTAGCACAAGCACAGCTGAGAAGCTTTGATGCATGTGCTCCATAACGCATTAAAAAATAATGCATTTAATCACACTTTCAATTCCAAGCAAAGGGGAACTTCTGTCAATGCATGATTTCCTGGTACACCGATTACATTGATCAGCGCGTCCCGATTCATTTTACCCTCGCAACCCCTTGGTTTGAGAAGAAGTATGAAAAAATATGAGGTTAACACAGAAAACAGATCACCAATTGAATCTTTATGAATAATCGATTCGCCATCAATAATTGTTTTGGTAAAGCCATACTCAGTGTAATCCTTCTTCCATTTTATACATTTTCCACCACTAGCCATGATTAAATGAACAGTAAAAAAGTAAGAGCGAAGCGAGGGTGACTTATTCAGGCAGGCAGGCGACAGCTCAATAGCTCGAATTTGGATATAAGTAGGTTCTATTTAGTCGCCAGAAATATCTTTGGTAGGAATGGAAGTTGAATTTAGTCTTTAAATTTCTATGGTAAAGAAAAAGTTATGCAATGATGACTAAATCTAACTATATAAAGTCAAAACTTGTATATATAAAGTCATTCCCGAATATATAAAGTCAAAACTTGATTATATAAATTCACTGTCGGAATAAATAAAGTCAAAACTTGAATATATAAAGTCAGCGTCGGTATATATAAAGTCAAAACTTGTTCCCAAATATATAAAGTCAAAACCTGAGTATATAAAGACAGCGTTGGAATATTTCAGAATATATAATGTAAGCGCTGGAATATATAAAGTCAAAACTTGAATATATAAAGTCAGCGTCGGAATATACAAAGTCAGCGCTGGAATATCCATCCATTTCCCAACCCGTTGAATCTGACCACAGGGTCACGGGGGTCTGCTGAAGCCAATCCCAGCCAACACTGGGCACAAGGCAGGAACCAATCCTGGGCAGGGCACATGCATCATTTTCAAAACATTAACCGAACAGTGTTTTTTTAATTTATTTTTCTGAATATGTTTTTGTTAACTTAGTTCAGTTCAGAGTAGTTTCAATCAATATATTTTGACTTTGACTTTATATATTCAGGAATGAGTTTATATACTCCAATGTTAACTTTATATAATCAGGAATGACTTTATAAATTCTGACGCTGACTTTATATATTCAAGTTTTGACTTTATATATTCCAGCTGACTTTATGTATTCAAGTTTTGACTTTATATATTCCGACAGTGACTTTATATATTCAAGTTTGACTTTATATTTTCGGGAATGACTTTATATATTCAAGTTTTGACTTTATTCTGACGCCGACTTTATATATTCAGAAAATCAATGTATTTGCCTGTTTGGGCAATGTGTGTGTATATATGTATATATATGTATATATATATATATATATATATATATATATATATATATATATATATATATATATATATATATATATATATATATATATATATATATATATGCCAGCAAGACTCATGACAATGACAAAACAATTACGTTATCAATCATGTTACATTATTATTAAAATGTTTCCTTTTCTTTTTACTTCTCCGCTGCCAAGATATATACATATATATAGATATAAATATATATATATATATATATATATATATATATATATATAGATATGACAACAATACTCATATCAATGACAAAACAATTACATTAACAATCATGTTACATTATTTTTTGAATTTTTCCTTTTCTTTTTCATAACTTCTTTTACACACTACTTCTCCGGTGCGAAGCGCGGGTATTCTGCTAGTCTAAATATATATCCCGGATTTTTCGCTGGTTTGCGAATTTCTGCGGACAATGGGTCTTTTAATTTATGGCACATGCTTCCTAGGTTGTTTGCCCAGTTGATTTCATACAAGGGACGCTATTGGCGGATAGCTACCCAATCAGAGCATGTATTACGTATTAAAAAAAACTCCTCAATGATATACGATATGCTTCCAGCGTGGTGCTTCGCATGCTTAAAAGCTCTAACAGCACCTATTGATTTTTGATTGTTTGCTTTTGTCTTTCTCTCTCTCACTCTCTCTGACATTCTCTGCTCCTGACGGAGGGGGTGTGAGCAGAGGGGCTGTTTTCCTAGAGGATATGGACGCTCCTCTCAAAAATGCTGAAAGACTACCTTCACATTGCTCCCTTCCTTGCGGCTGCTTTATCGTGGTGCTTTGCATACTGAAAAGCCCTACAGCACGTATTGATTTTTGATTGTTTGCTTTTCTCTCTCTCTGACATTCTCTGCTCTTGACGGCACTCCTTTGAAGAGGAAGATATGTTTGCATTATTTTAATTGTGAGAAAGAACTGTCATCTCTGTCTTGTCATGGAGCACAGTTTAAACTTTTGACTAAAGGGTGTTATTTCATGTCTAGAGGACTGTAATAATGTTAAAAAACATATTTAGAAGCTCGTAAACAGGTTTTCTATGCTCTAACTGTGAAAATATTAGATTTATAAATAAAGAATCCTACTTCGTGGAAATTAATTTATCGCGGTAGAGTCTGGAATGGATTAACCGCGATAAACGAGGGTTTACTGTATACCCCTAAATCCTTTTCAGAGGCTGTTTTCAGTGTGATAGTGTCTCCCATCTTGTATTTATAATTGGAATTCCTTTTGTTCCCATGTAGCACTTTGTGTCCACTTGACCCTATCCCCTTCAGACTATCTCCCCCTCACCATCTCTGCAATTGCACACATCATTAAAACCTCACTCAGCTCAGACACATTTCCTACTATTTTCAAACATGCTCTGAAAATCACACTCCTCAAAAACCTAACACCCAATCCATCCTAAGTTAACAATTATAGGCCTTTTTCTCTCTTTTTCTTTCTTTCCGAAACATTTCAATGCACTGTTTCTAACCAGGTCTCTTCCTTCCTTGTACAAAATGGATTGCTCGATACTGACCAGTGTCAAGAGGAACCACTGGAATGAGATGGCTCTACTGACTGTGGTTGACCATCTACAATTTGCTAGAGCTACCAACATGTTATTGGTCCTGATCCTTCTTGATCTCTCCTTTGCCTTCAACATGGTCAACAACAACATCCTTCTTATCATCCTTTCTGACCTTGGCATCACTGGGACTGCTCTCAGATGGCTTGAGTCCTACATCTCAGGCAGATCCTGCAATGTGTTCTGGTGAGGACAGTTGTCAAGGGCACATCAGACATGCACAGGGGTGCCTACGGATTGGTGCTGGGTCCTCTACTCTCTGTACACCACCTTGCTGGGCTCCATCATCCATTTCCATGGGTTCTTTTATCAGTGCTATTCCAATGACACACAGCTGTACCTATCATTCCCTCTGGAGGACAATACAGTTTCAGTATCAGAGTCTTTGCATGACTTACTGATATCTCAACCTAGATAAATGACTACCATCTACAGCTCAACCTGGAGCTTCTTGTGATCCTTCCCTTTCAGACTGCTCAACTCCCCATCTCTGTAGAGCGTGGCACATCATCGCTAACACCTTCCAAGTCAATATGCAACCTTGGGGTGGTGATTGATGAGCAGCTATCTTTTTCTGATCACATTTCTACTGTTTTTCATTCATAGTGCTTCACACTTTATAACATCTGCAAGATCAGACCTTATCTGACAGAATATGCAGCACAGCTTTGGTCCAGGCTTTGGTCTTGTCACATCTGGACTACTGCAACTCATTTTTGGCAGGAGCACGCACATGTGCTATCAAGCAGCTGCAGATGGTCCTGAATGCAGTAGCCTGTCATATTTAACCAGTCGAGGTGAGCACATATCACTTTTCTATTCATGTCGCTACATTGACTCCCCGCAGAAGCACACATTAAATTTAAATCCCTGATGCTGGCCTACAGAGTAGTCAGTGGGTCAGCACATGAGTATATGAACACACCAGTGAAGTGCTCTGCTCCTTCTCGTCCACTCAGGTCTGCCAGTGAACAGCGTCTGGTGATAACACCTCTGTGTGGTAAAGTCTCAATCCAGACTATTTTCCTGTGTAGTTCCTAGTTGGTATAATGAGCAGCCCACCTCCAACCAAACTGCTGACTCCCTCAATGTGTTCAAGAAGCAGTTGAAAACCTACCTGTTCTGTCAATATCTGTCTAATTGATTAAAAAAATACTTTGCTCTATGATATTTCACACTTTTGGTTGATTTGTTGTTGCATTAATTTTAATTGCTTTATTGATTGTTAATCTACAGTATATTTCTAAATTTATTAGTTATTACATCTTTTCTCTTGTGGCAATCAACATTTGTTACCTGGGCTGAACAAATATGCCCTAGCCTAATATTACTCAATTATGTTTACCTCTTGGATAAAAGCATCTGCTAAGTAAATAAATGTAAAATATAAATGTAAATATTTGCCTAGTTCTGGAGGTTGTCCAAGTCTTTCTGTATTGTTTTTGCTGCCATTGCTCCAGTTTTAATGTCTTCTGTGAATTTCACATAACTAACTTTACTGGAATCAATGTCATTAGTAGGAAAATTAACGATCCAAGGAGAGATCCATGCAGGACTCCATTGATGACCTCACTCCTCTTATCTACATTCTTTGTCTCCTGCCGATTAACCAACTTGAGATCCAGTTTTGTACGTTGCCTGTGATACCCAGAGCTTCTAATTTTAGCATCAATCGTTGGTGTGAGACTGTTTCAAAGGCTTTTTTGAAAGTTTAAATAAAATATGTCATCTGCTTTGTTTTTGTTAACTATTGCAGTTACCTGCTCAAAAATACTCTAAAAGATTGGTTTGGCAGAATCTTCCTTTCATAAACCCATTCTGGTTGTTATTTAGTGTACTGTATAATTGTCATAACTGTGTTTTTCTTATTATATTTTCCATAATTTTGCATGGCACAGAAGTAAAACATATTAGTCTGTAACTACCCGGATCCATGCCATCTTAAAAACTGGAGTCACATTTGTAACTTTCCAGTCCTCAGGTACTTCTCCTTCTAAAAGTGACTGCTCAAATATACTTAATAAGTGTTTTTAGATGACATCTGTCATTTCTTTCAATACAATTTGTAAAATCCCTTTAGGTCTGGGGTTTTCATTAATCTTCAAAATTCTGAGGGCCTAAAGCACATCTGACTCATCTATTTTATAATCGATGAACTTGGTGTTTGTTTTTACTTCTGCATAAAGCATTCCATTTGTTTCTTCCTTTAAAATTGTTGGGTGAGATATTTGCTCAGTTCATTTGTTATTTTCCTGCTCAGTTTCAATGGTTTCTCCTTTTGTGTCCCTGAGGGCTCTTACATTCTCATTTATTGTCTTTTTAATTAAGTATTACTCAAAAGATTGCTTGCTATTTAGTTTGGATTCTTTAGCATTTCCTTTGGTTCCTCTTTTGACCTTTCACATACTTGTCTTGATCTTTTATTGTATATGGTTATATATTAGGGGGAGTCAAACTAAAGGTAGAAAATGGATGAAATGGTAGAAATTTATCAGAAAATGGAACGAACCTTAACAAAACTGATAATGTCATGTCTCAATGTCATCTCCACCCTTCTCAATGCACTTGTGCCACCTGCCTAGAAGTGCCTGGCTTCCAGCAGAATAAAAATTTTTGTCTTCTTCCTTCAACCACTCGTGCACCTCTTTCTTCACTTCGTCATCTGTCTTGAATCAACGCCCACCCAAATGTTTTTTTTAGTGGTCCAAAAAGGTGGAAATCACATGGTGCCAAATTTGGCAAATAAAAAGGATGTGGCAATACCTCAATCTTCAGTTTCTCTAGAGAAGCTTTGGTGTTCTTAGCAGTGTGTGGGTGGGCAGGCATTGTCTTGCAGCAAAAGGACTCATTAGACAGCAGTCCCCACCACCTCTATCAAATAGCAGGCTTAACATTGGTCTCCAGCAAATCACGGTAACTTACACTAGTGACTGTAGTACCCCTCGGCATGTAGCGTTCGACAATAACTCGGAAGTACAAGTGGTTGTGAGGACAAGACAAAACTTTTTATTTTGCTGGAATCCACACACTTCCAGTCAGGTGGCATAAGTGCATTGAGAAGAGTGGAGACTACATTGAGAAATGACATTATCAGTTTTGTTAAGGTTCATTCTATTTTTCTCATAAATGCCATTTTCTAGATTTTGCTTGTCTCCCCCTTGTACAATATATACATAAGAACACATATAGTAATTATTAACTTGACTGGCTGTTTAGCAACCTTATGATCATCTGTGGATAGAAACTCTCTCTGCATCTACTGGTGGGAGTGTGAAATGTTATATGACCTGCTTCTTAGTTTTGCTGACATTAATAGTGACATTAGTGTTCAGGCACCACATCTTCTCTGTAAGCTATCTCATAACTGGTAGTGATCAGGCCAATCATGGTGGTATTAAAAGCAAACATAATGATGGAGTTAGAGCTGTGTCTGGCCACACAGTCATAAATGAACAAGGAGTACAGAAGGGGGTTCAGCACACTACCCTAATGAGTGCCCATGTTAAAAGTCAATGTGAAGGATGCGATTCTGCTGACATATGCTGCTAAGCAATTCCAAAATTCAACTGCAGAGGGTGGATCATATTCCCAAGTTGAGGAGTATTGTGAGGTTGATGAAAAGCTTTTGTGGACTGATTTTGTCACTTCTCTCCATTTCTATATCACTGAATGGAGTTCAAAATCAAAATCTTCTTCTTCATAACTCGGTTATTGTTGGTCTCATTTCTCACCTTGTTAATACATCTCTAGATTACAACTGTTCCTTTGTCTCTTAAAATGTCTGCAGTTTCACCTACCCTTAACCTGGTCTTGATCCATCCTGCCTTGATATCTTCAGGCCTATCTTAGACCTCTGTACCTAGAAAAAGCGCAAAAAAAAGTCACAAAGCAACTTCAGTTTATAGTGCAGTGGTAATGCATCCAAGCAGTGGAACCTGGGCCGCCAGTTGCACAGGGTTGGCAGTGGTATGAAGCCTTCCCATTCAACTGGGGCTTATGTGGGGAGGAATGTGGTATAGCAGGTCCACAGCTCAGATCAAAGGCCACTTTTTAAATAAAAAAGAGTGGGCTTAGAGAGGGGCCATGGTAGTGTGGCCGGAGCAGTTCCCGGGTGAATCGTGATGCGGACTGTCCTTGCTTGAGTGCACAGGTGAGGAGTCGTCTGCATCCGTAATTGTTGCCGGGAGCTGCTAATTGCCACATCTGATCCAAGTCCCCGGAATAAATAATAGAAGCGTGAGGTGGATGGGGGAGAGAGAGAAGGAACGGAGGTTAATGGGGAAGAAGGCGGCAGGAAGGAGAAAGGTGGTGCGTGAGAGCGAGAGCAGGTTGAACGGTAATGCAGCTGGTAGGAGATCCCCAGAGGAGTGTTTGGCTGACTCTCGGAGGGGGCAGATTGAAGCGGTCGCTCCAGCTGTCTAGTTTGGACGAGCTGGAGTGGCCGGTAGTGGAGTCGATTGGCCGCTGAAGGGAGCGAAGTTGTGGAGGCTTTGGGCGTGTTGAGCCCCAGCGTGAGCACCCTGGTCACTGGGGAAGTAACCTAAATCTCTATCCAGCTGGAGAGATACCGGACCAGTATTGAAGGGAGCTGCATTTGGTAGTAGGGCGACTCCACAGTTGTGAGACCCATAAGAGAGAAGCAGGGGAGTCGCCAGTAAGGCATAAGTATGCACCGGATTTTTAAAGAAAGACTTCTTCCAACCATTATTTTAACCTCGGTTTTAAAAGGATTTTTTTTTTTATTGTGTTTTGAACCTCCACCCTTTCACCTGTTTTCATTGGACTATTTATTTGAAGATATCTGAAGCACTGCACTATTTATTTGAACACTGTTTTTGATTTTGCTGTTTTTAATAAAAGCACTTTTTGCACCATCCCCTTGCTTTGTGGTTGATGTCTTCACTGTCTAGCTCATCGGTGACATTACTGACGGTGTTGAATTCGAGAGCTCCCAGAAGTAAGATGGGAGCATGGAGCAGAACCCACATCGTCTCATGTCCCAATTGCCATTGGTATACCTCCGGATCTGTTCTCAGTCCCTTCCCTTTTTCTAATATATATCGTCCTCTTAGGACAAATGATACACCAGTGTGGTTTTAGCTTTCAGAGTTATGCAGATGACACTCAGATTTATCTTAATATTATGTCTGCCAATTACCTGCCACCCTGTTGTCTGTTTGGATATATTTCTATATTTTTGGCTAAATGCTAATTTTGAATTTTTGAATTCTGATAAGGCCGGAATCTTGTTCCCAAGTGGATTGCCTAAAAGATTTCAGACTTTATTCTTAACATTTATGGTGTATTAATTCAACCTTTACAAGTAGTATGTAATTTCAGGGTCCTTCATTTACATTTGAGCATCGTATAAGTACATTTCTCAGAAATACTTAATTTCACCTTCACAATATTACTTGTCTTCGCCCATTATTAAATAAGAGAATTGCTGAATTTATCAGAAATGCTCATTATCACCTTCACAATATCGCCTGTCCTTACTCATTAGTAATTAGGAGAAATGTTGAAACACTTATACATGCTTCATTACCTCTTGTCTTGACTATTGTAACTTCTTATTTGCTGGCCTTCCTGTTTAAACATTAGACTACAATACTGTATATCCAGAACTCGTCCTCTCACACACCAAGCGAACAGAGCACATCACTCTGGTCCTTTACCATTTGCACTGACTGCCCATTTCATCACATATCAAATTTAAAATAGAACTCATTACTTTCAAAGTTTTGCATGATCGAGCTCCGACATGTCTTGCCCACCTCCTTCACAAATATAATACTCCACATGTCCTTTGGTCCTCTAGTGCAACTCTCCTAATGATCCCACAGACTTAACATTTAGCCTGGGGTGAAAGATCATTCATGGCCCCCCACATCTGGAACTTCCCACATCAGCACTTACTCTTCACTTTTTATTTTCAAAACTAAATTGAAAAATTGAATGTGTTTTAAAAATATTTTTTATAAGTGTCCCTGGGTTTGAGAAAGGTGCTATATATAAAAATTAATTATTATTATTATTATTATTATTATTATTATTATTAGCTATGATTGCACAAAATCATTAAATGCTAAGCTACAGTCCATAAGAAGGACTCTGGCATAATACTTTGTGTTGGAATGGAATGAAGTAGAAATTAAATGGCATCTTCTGTGAACCTGTTGTGATAACATGTGACGCAGAACCAGGCCATCAAAACACATCATCATGACTGGAGTGAGTGACCTGAGTCTATAGCCAGTCTGGAGCCTTTCAAAGAGTCCACTTTTGTTTTTATCGACACGTGGATAATTGTTAGCTTTTTGAAACATGGGGGACATTCGATTGGTTTTCAGCAAAACATTAAAGATGTCATTGAAGACGTCAGCTAATTGGTTGCTCCAAGTTTTTAAAACATGCCCTGAAATTTCCTTATTAACATTACCTAATTTAAAAATTCCCATGCCCAAAAAGAGAAAGGTTAATCTTGCTGTGCTTCATGCAAATAAATTGCAGTAGGCTTATTATTGTGATCAAAGCGGGTGTAGATGGTAGTAAATGCATTTGAATGAAAAAAAATGTTTATGGGACCAGATTAGTGTCAGAGGGGGACATTTTTTATACACTGGGTGGTTTTCTTTCTCTCTTTGGCAAAGGAACAGGTAAATATTACATTTAAAACACAGTAGATGAAGAGGCAATAGGCACCCCTTGTTGGGATTGGGGTGAGAAGTTGACAGGCAAATTTCCTGGCTAATCCTGTTACTGATTATTGTGATGGCTGTCTACATGATATAAGTATTTGCTGTCTTGGAAGAGAATCACTGCTTTGAAGTTTTAACTGCTTAAATATACAAACATGACAAAATTGTGATAAAAGAGCTGCTCCTTCCCTGGAAAATGTTTGTATTTACCTGACTTAGAAATGAACATGTCTGGGATATTGGTTTCTAATCAGCATGTGTGTACTCATTGATAGTTAGTAACAATACTTGTTGTTAACATGTGTTTACATTATTTATTAAGCCCAGGAAATTTGGATGCACCATTGTTTAATCCATTGTCATGATGATCTTGGATAGAGATTTAAACTTCTGGGCTGGAGAAGGCAGGGGTGAGGGACGGTCCACTGAGAATGCTGCCAAGGCACTCACACAAAGCACAGGGGCTCACAGACAGACTTGGGTACGTGGCTAGAATGACATGAGTCACAAGGACAGCAACACTTACCTCCAGGGAAGAAGAGACAGCTCCACAAGATGTGGGCCAAGTGAGAGAGGGAAGCCACATGAAAGGACTGAGCAAAACTGGCAGAGGAGATGCGAGGTGTGTCTAGGTCACAGCAACACAAGGAGCCCAGAGTGGAAAAAAAAGAACAACGAAGAGATGCTGACAGGGATTTAATGATTTGACAAAACCTCTGTTGGGAAACGAGCGTCCCCATGAACAGTTGGACGATTAATTGTTGGGGTAACACAGTGGGCAAACTGCTCTGTGTGCTCTGCACCACTAAAGGTTGTATCCTAAACTTCATGTTTTTGACAGACTTGTAGAGTGTGGACTGTGTGCTTTCCTTTTAAAAAAAGGAATTTTGTTCGTGATATTTTTAGATTTTTTTAGGTTCATTTATCTTTTTAATGTACTTTATATTGTATTGGTTAACAGAACTTACTGTTGCTTTTCCTGAAATTTCCGCTGTGTCTTTCATTGTGTGTTTACTCGCCGCCCAATTTAAAGAAACCTGTGCACTATTATCGGTAAATTTCAAGAGTTCCCAGTCAATTAATAAAACTGGGTGGCGTATTCGGATATTTTAACGGTGTGTAGGTTAGATTACCTGTATGTGTGACCAGACACCTATTACATTACTCTTTAGTTTACATTTGTAAACCCCTCCAAAGTTTGAATGAACAAATAGTCCTGCTATATTCAGTCTCCACTTTGGCCACTCTTAGCAATGGTGTTGGCGTGTGCACATGCAGTGGCTCAACACTCTTTGAAACAATACTCTTTAATTGGCTTTTTGTTAGTTTATTTACTACCACATGTCACGTATGCTCAGGTGAACATCAAATATAGCCGAAACGAAGTGATACACAACGACTCTATACACAGCAATTGTGTTAATGACAAGGAGCACTCGGATTACAACATCCCATCAGAGCTAGTCAGATCCCCTGCATCTCAGTGGATTACAATTCCAGATGGAAGGCAACAGAGATGGCCTAGAATGAGAAAGCAAAAGAAAGGCTGCTGGGCCAGCATATGTGCTAGACTAGCAAGCATCCCGCATCAACCTCCACTGCCAAGTCTCTTTGTCTCCAAATAAAATATAGGAGCTGGAACTTACCATCTCCATGCAGAACATCATCTAGGGCTGCTGCATTATGATCTTTATGGAGACTCAATCTGATGATTCCAGATAAGGCTACTAAACTAGTGGGCCACATAACACACCGTGCTGACAGGACTATTGACTCCGGTAAGAGTCGGGGAGAGGACTATGTGTATACACGAACAACAACTGGTGTACAAATGCTAAGATCATTAACACTCATTGCTCTCCAGATTTGGAAAATGTGTCAATAAACATTCTCTTTGCCAAGGGAACTTACAGTTATTATAGTCACCTCTGTATACATACCTCCAAATGCTAATGCTACAATTGCCTAAGGCTTTCTGCAAACTGCCATTAGTCAACAACATAATGCCCACCTAGATAAAGATGTTTGTAATAGCAGGTTGTTTTAACTAAGCAAATTTAAAGGCTGTGCTCGTCAAATTCTATCAACATGTCCAATGTCCCACGAGAGGAAAAAACACACTTGACCATGTGTACAGTAAACTTGTGTAAAGTATTACCTCTCCCACATCTGGGTCAGTCTGACCGCTTCCCATCGTTTTTAGCTCCAGTATACACATCTCTTATCAACACAGTCAAAGCAACTGTGAGAGACATACAGGTGTGGCCAGAGGGAGCTTCTGAGCAGCTCTAGGACTGCTTCTGCAGCATCGACTGGACTGTATTTGAAGATGACTATATTGATATATATACCTCTGCTGTACTGTTTTATATAAAGAGCTGCATAGACAATGTTACTACAACAAAACACATCCGTGCTTTCCCCAACAATAAGTCGTGGATGACAAGAGATGTATGGATTCAAATTCAACTCTTACAACCATTATTAAATTTGCAGACCATGCAACAACAGTAGGGCTGATCACTGATGGAGATGAGTCTGCCTACAGGGAGAAGGTACAAAGACTGACAAACTGAAGAACAGAGAATAATTTGATACTTAACACAAAAAAACTAAACAAGTGATCATTGATTTTAGGAGGAAGCAGGATGACCATCAGCCACCGCATATGCAGTAAACAGTGACAGAGTGGAGAGAGTCACTAGTTTTGGGATCTTGGATACCTACATCACAGAAGATCTCACATGGACAGTAAACACAATCTCACTGCTTAAAAAAGTACAGCGATTGGAAAATATCAGGCAGGTAGATCTGTCACAAAACCTTTCATTGTCTTTCTATCTTTGTTCCATTGAGAGTGTCTTGACTCATGGGATACTCACTTGGTACGGCAACACATCAGCAGCTGAAAAAAAGGCTCTACAGAGAATCATAAAAATAGCAGAGAAAATTGCCAACACAACTTTGCCAGCCTTGGAAGACATCTGCACCTCTCTGTATCTGTAGAAGACAATCAGCATCATAAAGAGCTTGCATCACTCAGCATACAAACTGTCCATTAGAGCGCAGACCATAAGACTGATGAACAGTTTCTTCCCTAAAGCGATTACTACACTAAATTCTGTACTGACATCACACACCTTATAGACAGAACTGTGAATTATCATATTCATCATTATTATTTATTTATTTTTTCTTAACTTGTGCGATATTTATTTTTTGCACATGATGACAATTATGTAATGCATGACATATTAGATATGTGGTTTTTAAAAGTATTGTTTTGAGCATTGTTTAAGGTAGTGTACCAAAATCTTGTTGTATGTGTTATGCAATGACAATAAAGGAATCTTTTCTTATCGTTCTCTACTCAAACCTGTAGTTTTTGCATGTTTCATATTGTCATCCAAGAATACATTGCTGCAAGTAAATTTCTGATGTCACTGGTGACCCCATGTTTCCTGTGAGGTCACCTTTAACATGCATCTAATATGAAAGGTACCAACAGACCTCTTAGGTTCTTTTTTTAATAGGAACTAGGAAGAAATGTCAAAACTAGCTATACAACTATTATCTGTCTCACTGTTCTTACTGTGCACCCTGAGGACCTCTATTAGCTGATCTGTAGATAGACAGATTGATGGCTAGTGGTAACAGTTCTTTATACTTTATTGAGTCTAAATTCACAGAGCATATAGCCCACCTAGTTTGTGATTGTGCATACTGTGGAAAAATTCACCTCTTAAAATAGTATTAAGGAAGTTGATGGTAGCTATTTTCAGTTGGCTGAATAATGTAGGAATACATTAAGGGTTGCGTGCTCTATGCTAACCTGTAGATAGAGAAAGGCCATTGTGAAGCTCAGGGGTGCGTACAGCTGCCCTAACCCGACAGGCAGAGACACGAGTTTGCCACACAGCACGCGTTTATTCCCGTGGGGTAGCGCTTTTCCTTTGCTCCCCACTACACAGCTCAGCATAAGCACAGACGAGCACCAAAGCCCAGTCCTTTTACAATACAATACAATACAGTTTATTTTTGTATAGCCCAAAATCACACAGGAAGTGCCGCAATGGGCTTTAACAGGCCCTGCCTTTTGACAGCCCCCCAGCCTTGACTCTCTGAGAAGACAAGGAAAAACTCCCAATAAAAACCTTGTAGGGAAAATGGAAGAAACCTCGGAAAGGCAGTTCAAAGAGAGACCCCTTTCCAGGTAGGTTGGGCGTGCAGTAGGTGTCAAAAGTAGGGGGTCAATACAATACAATATACACAACAGAACAATTCCTTAAGACAGCATAATAAAAATTTTAGAATTACGGTTTAACAGTAGATGATATGACATAATTAGGTTTCGATATTTTTAGAGTCCTGGAGACCTCATCCATCTAGCTGCATCTCCATTTGGCCATGCCACGGCTGAAACATTGCTCCGATGAAAGGACCTCTCTTTCCCATGATTCCTGTGATCCTCCATCAGGGATGACTTTACCATAGGCAGGCAAACAACTTGGCAGGTGGGCCGTGGCACCAATGGCCACATTTGGGTACCGAGAAAAGAAACAGAATAGGTGAGGGTTAGTATTCAAATATAATTATCATGTTACTTATGTTATAGTGCTAATGACTAACAACAGAGATGCAGTATGTACAGTTAATCAGCAGCTCTAGTCAGGATATGCTAAACTGAAGTAGTGAGTCTTCAGCCGGGATTTAAAGGCTGAGACCGAGGGGCATCTCTTATGGAAGCAGGAAGACCATTCCACAGTTTAGGGGCCCTGTAACTAAAAGCTCGACCTCCCACTGTTATTTTATTAATCCTTGGAATCCTAAGCAGACCGGCATCTTGAGATCTTAATGTGCGCTCAGGTTTGTAAGTCATGATAAGTTCAGACAAGTAAGTCGGACCTTGGCCATTTAATGCTTTATATGTTAAAAGGAGGATTTTGAAATCTGCCCTAAATTTAACTGGGAGCCAGTGTAAAGATTTAAGAACTGGGGTTATGTGTTCATATTTTCTTGTTCTTGTAATAATTCTTGCAGCGCATTTTGGATTAACTGGAGGCTGTATAGAGAACAGTTTGAACAGCCAGTGAACACCGCATTGCAGTAGTCAATCCTACTAGAGATAAATGCATGAATTAATTTCTCACAATCCTGTTTATTTAGAAAGCGCCTTAATTTCCTAATATTTTTAAGATGGAAAAACATGTTTTGGACGACTTTGTAATATGCGCTTTAAATGACATGCTAGAGTCAAAGATAACTCCTAGATTGCGGGCTGATTCAGTAAAATTAATTGGGATTCCAACTGAGTTAAATGACGACAAAATATTGCTGTGATCAGCGTCATTCCCTCCAACAATTAACATCTCTGTTTTATCTGTATTTAAAGACAAGTAGTTCTCATTCATCCATTCCTTTAATTCACTAACACAACTAATTAAAGACAACATCGGAGAAACTTCATTTGATTTAAATGAAAGGTATAACTGGGTGTCATCTGCATACAGTGAAAATTAACATTATGTTTCCTAATGAGAGATCCCAGTGGAAGCATGTAAAGTGAAAACAGTAAAGGTCCCAGTACTGAGCCCTGCGGGACACCATATTCAACTTCTGTGTATAATGATGGAGTACTGTCAGCACATTTCTGTACATACTGGAATCGATTTGATAAATAAGAACTGAACCAAGCGAGCACGGGCCTGTAAGCCCAACATCGTTTTCTAGCCTGTGCAGTAAAATAGAATGGTCAATGGTGTCAAACGCTGCACTTAAGTCCAACAACATAATTACAGTGGAATTTCCTTCATCAGAGGATATCAGAATGTCATTTACAACCCGTGTTAGTGCGTTTCTGTACTATGACCAGTGCGAAAGCCAGACTGGAATTTCTCAAATAAATTGTAATGCATAAGGTGTGACTGAAGCTGACTGGCGACTACTTTCTCTAGTATTTTAGAGAGAAATGGTAAATTTGAAATAGGCCTATAGTTATTTAGTATGTGTGGGTCTAGGTCTGACTTTTTAAGTAAAGGTTTAATGACTGACACTTTTAGTGCATCAGGTACTGTGCCATGCAATAATGAACTATTGATAATGTTTAGAATTGGTGCTACAAGAACATCCATTGCACTTTTACTAGTTTTGTTGGCACTGGATCTAGGGAACAAGTAGTGGGCTTCATTTTAAATTAAAGTTAAGACTTCCTGCTCAGTTACAGGATTAAAATTATTAAAGTGCTGAATGCAATGTGAGCAGGGTCTGCTAAGCTAGTATTTGGTTTGTACTGTGATGCTGAGATCTGGGATCTTATATTTTTAATTTTCTCATTGAAGAAGTTCATAAAGTCTGTACTGCTAATATCTGTTGGTATTTTGCACTGTTGATCTGAATTCCCATTTGTTAATTTAGCCACTGCTCTAAAAAGTACCCTAGGATTTTTATTATTGCTATCTATTAATGTAGAATAGTATTCTGAGCGAGCTTTAAAGAGGGCCTTTTTATATTTATTAACACTCTCTGTCCATGCAATTTGAAAGACATGTAGCTTTGTTGTTCTCCATCTGCTCCAGTTTTCGACACTCTAATTTAAGAGCTCGAGTGTTTTCATTAAACCAGGGAGAGTTTCTATGTGCTTTGATCACTTTTGTTTTAGGGGAGCCACTGTGTCCAGAGCATCTCTCAAGGTCACATTATAATGTGATGTTAGCTGATCTAAATTGTTTTCCACGTTTACATTTGATGTTAACTGATCTAAATGGTTTTCCACAATTACACTCGACTT
This sequence comes from Polypterus senegalus, assembly GCF_016835505.1. NCBI lineage: Eukaryota > Metazoa > Chordata > Cladistia > Polypteriformes > Polypteridae > Polypterus > Polypterus senegalus. The sequence goes on from NC_053155.1 coordinate 294,659,067, forward strand.
ACTCAAGGTATCTATAAATTTTGAAGCAGAATTACAATCTAGATGTCGCACTGTCTTTGTTTTAATCTGCGAGTGCTGGCATGGGCAGAACTAAATCAAACGTAATTAAGAAGTGATCGGAAATAACTACATTTAATGGAGTAATATTTAAATTTTGAATTTCAACTTTGTAAGTTATAATTAAATCTAATGTATGGTTATGATTATGAGTTGGACCTTTGACAATCTGACAAAATCCTACTGAATTTAACAAATAAGTAAAACATTTGCTAAAAGTGTCAGTTTCCACATCAATGTGTACATTAAAATCCCCATCAGAACTACGTGATCATAATTTATAGCCAAATCAGACAGAAGGTTGCTAAATTCAGTCATGAACAATGAATATGGCCCTGGTGGTCTGTAGACTAGCACTATAATTGTGTTGGAATCTGTTTTAATATTTAAAATGAATGCCTCAAAGGATGTAAAGTTGCCTAAATTTTTAGGAGTGATTTGCATTTTGTTACAATGAATTATTCCAAGGCCTCCTCCTCGACCAGAATCTCTAGACTTATGAAGGAACGAGTATCCATCTGGTGACGCCTCAGCTAGGGGAACAGTGTCACATTTACTAAGCCAGGTTTCAGTAAGAAGACACAGATCAGATTTTGTACTTAATATTATATCATTTACCAAAACAGCTTTAGTGCCAAGAGAGCGAATGTTCAATAAACAGCATTTAAAACTGCATGGTTCTTTCTGAACTGCTGATATATTTTTTGTTTTAATTTGAATTAAATTTCTATTACAGATGCCCCTGGTGGAGTGTCTAGTTTTATCCCTTGGTCTAATTATACACCTTATTTTTTGGTTATCAATTAATTTATGGTTTGTTTCAAGACTAAATTTACTGGATGCCCCACAACAGGGATTATGGGTAACAGCTTCAGGAAAATAACAGGTGGGATAAAGAACAGCCTGTGATTTAAGATCACATGACTGCGGCCTGGATGGTGCTCTAATCAGTCAACCAGGCAGTTTTGCTGCCATATTTTGGGATAATACATAAGATCCCCTCCAGTTAGGATGAAGACCATCTCTTCTGAAAAATCCAGGCCTTTCCCAAAAATCATCCCAATTGTTCACAAATGCTATGCTTTTATTTGCTCTTTCTTCGTCTTCACTCCTCTCCTGACAAACTTTGTCCACCTTCTCCCGACACTGGCTCCTCAAGTAGTGGTGGGTGGCTCCTTTTATAGGACACCTGGAAGCGCTGCCAAACAGGGCTCGGCAAATGTCCAGGTGCTCCCAGGCGGTGGCCAAGGGCCCCAGCAGGGCTCAGCTTCTATTCTCCAAACCTGTTGCCCTCTACCGTTCCGGTGGAGATAGTGTCCAGAATAAGATCTCTCCCTTCCAGTCCTTCCATTATCGAGGTGTGCCAGCAAGGTAAGGGCCCCTGTGTTCAGCCACACCATATATAATTAAACTACACTCTACAATGATGACTCAGACTGGCTTTATCTAATTGAGGGTCATGAAGTGCTGGAGTTTATTCAGGTAGCGGGAATCAGCCCTAAACAGTGTGAGCCCACTCATACACAAACCCACAAAAAGCCCATTTGGAATCACCAATGAGCTTGACCCACACATCCGCCTAACCCCAGGCCTGCACAGTTGTTGCTAATCCTAATAGTACCTTCAGGGGATTTTACTACCAACCTTGTTATTCATACCACCACGTGTCTCCTTGTCTTCTTTGCTCCTGGTTTTTACCTTTCAAAAGACTGTTTAGGTGCCACATTTACAATCTTCCCCTTCTGCTTCATTTTACTTTTCTCACTCCAACTGTAGTAATGTGCCCATACCCCTGCTTGTTCAAGCTGATGGCAATGTAACGTTTTTCAGTTGACTGCATTGTGTAGGAACATATGAAAGAATATGGGCTCGATGCTTTCCTGCAGAGAGAGAGAAAAGCCATATATAATTAAACTATACTCTGCAAAGATCTGTAGAAACACAGACTGACTGCTAGTGGTAACAGAAAATGAGAAACCATTTTACTCACTATATTGAGTCTTAATTCACAGAGCATATAGCCCACCTAGTTTGTGATCATGCATACTGTGGAAAAATTCACCTCTTAAAATAATAATAAGGAAGCTGATGGCATAGCATCTATTTTCAGTTGCCCAAATTGTGTAGAAAGGTTTACAGGCTCTAGACCAGGGATGGCGAACTCCAGGCCTGGAGTGCCGCAGTGGCTACAGGTTTTCATTCTAACCCTTTTCCTAATCAGTGACCAGTTTTCATTGCTATTTAACTTTTTCCCCATCACTTTAATAGCCCTGTTAGAAGAGGTCAGCCCTCTGAATTGATTCCTTTCTTCATTAAATGACAGCCGAGTAGAAATGAGATATGAAATGAGCTAACAGATGACCAGCTAAACTGGGGCTTCAAACTCCAACCAATTTCACTCCAATCACTTTCTTAATGAGAAGCCAATTCTTGCTGTTATTTAATTCCATGGCTTGTTGCTGCTTTCATTCTGCCACAGCACACATTTCTAAGAGCACCGCCAAAATGTTTTGGTGACCTGAGAGATCAACCTTACCAAGACCATCACCTCTCTTTAATTTCAGATATTGTGTAATGGCCACAGGGGAGCTGGTCATGTGGTGGCTTGTTTTGTGTCTCATTATTGTTTGGCTGCTAATTAAAGAACAATAAACAACTATGGGGCATGAGTTCAAATCGCGATGTATAAAACCTACACTTTGCGTAAAGCAAAGAACTTTTCCATGGTACTTCATACCTTGTCGTACGCAAGTTCTCCGCTCGGTTTTGCAGACTGACGGCACCCAGCGTCAAAGCAGTGCTACTGTTCCTGTGTGGTTACACCTTATTTTCCTGACGCGGCTTTATAAATACACTGAAACTAATCGCATATTGTTTATTAGTGTAACGCATCCGATTGTAATTAACTTGTAACAATATAATGGTCCAGGGAATAGCCATAGTATTCCAAATACCATAACTGCTTTAGCGTTGTTACTCTCACTGCACCTTCTGCTTCTTCTTCTTCTTCTTCTTCTTCTTCTTTCAGCTGCTCCCGTTAGGAGTTGTCACAGCGGATCATCTTTTTCCATATTACTACACCACTACACCACTGAGTGTGAATCACAGCAGCAGCTGATCGGAAAGAGAATTATCGGTATACAGCTTCAAGGACACGCTGTCTCAGCCACGGAAAAACGTTTCAAAGCCTTTCCTGTACGGACCTCGCAGTTCAGAAACAGTTTCATCCCAAGAACTTTAAACGCACTTATTCAATTGCTCCTTGTAGAACTGTTTGTACTTATAAGTACAATCACCCCACTGTAAACTTTCACTATAGTTATAATATCGCACAACCTGAGCCACTTTATAAAGCGCGTATTTACATATGATGACGATATTATTTTTAAGGTGAAATGCCGCAAAATATGTTTATTATATTATACAGATAAAACATTAACTTCATTTAAATAATCTATATTCTTTACTGGGAGTGTCGTGAAGGATAGAATAATTAAACATGTACTACGAAGATATTTCAGTGTTCCTTAAACGTTTTGAAGAATCGGCGCTCTAAGCTTACAGATGGCTTAACGTCTATTACAGAGCTGATTGTGTGGGGATCGGTTACTTGGGGAAAGAAAAGCACTGACTGCAGTGACGGCTACACCAATATATATTGAATATAAAACAGAAAGAGAAAAGAACAACACAGCTAAAAACGCAGCGACAAATTTCGGCAAAAGTTAAATGCTTGTGTCATGAGCACGAGGCGGCTATGCAGTGTCCGCAACGGGCGTGGCCATCCACCATGCATATGATACCATATTGACATTTGCTGGCGAAGGAGCCAAAGATTCTTCCTTTGCCCAGTGTCACCACAAGCCTAGCGCCGCCCCTGAGTACTGCTGCAATAAATGATTTCATCGAAGGTCGCACACAATCACTGCGCCGTGAAACTCATGTTTAATAACGTGCTTTAACTCCTATCATCATAAAAACGATATCACGTCTCAGTATTTTAGTTATTCAGAGTGCTGTAATATCACGAATGTAATGGATTCTGTGTCCAGTTGGAGGAAGAGAGCTGGTTTAAGAAGCAAGTACTGATTCACACACATAGAGCACATAGAAGATCAAATACAAAACAAAGCATTTAGCGTGCTACTTTAATTACGATGTGATTTGAGAAACTGGTTAATTAAACGATTTTAAGATGAAGTTTATGATGTTCTACTTTAATGACAAAATAAACTACGTGATTAAAGTGGAAATGTCGAGATTGAAGTTGACATTTCGTGTTTTTTCCCCACTGCGTGCCTTTTTTTTTCTCTGTACCCTAATAAGCTTTCATATGACACTCAGACAGTGGGCTTACAACTCGCCTTTTCATGGCGACTTTGATATGTGACTTCTTTTTTATGCACTGTGCGATTTTGTGAATGTGAGCTTTCAAGTTTCTGCAACACGCTATGTCACTCGATCAACTTCCTTTTGTTGATTATACCACGGTTTATTTGAACAAATAGTACGTTTTTCCTTTGCCTCCACTTGGTAGTCACTGAAATTCTTATATTTTCCCCGTGCTTTTCCCATTGTCTTTTCACAGAAGGCTGAGCTTAAGGACGATTTATATTCATTTGCATATTCAAAGAGGCGTAATTCTGGGAGGAGTTGGGCCGTTACATAAAGTGCGTGCACGAGCGTTGCTTTCACGCTGATCGGGATTAATGTAGCGGAAGAACGTGGAAGTTGGAGTACGCACAGACTCCTGCATCTGGATTTTTCTGTGCATAAGCACATTTCGCTTTTGTGACTTACGCCATGTTATAGTGCGAATTCTACGCACGGCGTTATACATGAGGCCCCTGGAGTTTGCCACCCCTGATCTAGGCTTACATGTAGATAGAAAGAATCCATATATAATTAAACTATACTCTACAATGATGACCCCTCAGACTGGCTTTATCTAATTTAGGGTGATGAAGCTGTGGAGCTTATCCAGATAGCAATGGAAGCAATGCAGGAATCAGCCCTAAACAGTGTAGAAGACCATCACAGAACCCACTCATGCACACCCCCTCAGAAGGCCCGTTTGGAATCACCAATGAGCCTGACCCACACATGTTTGAGTTTGCGGGAGCACAGAATATAAACAAAAATCACACAACTAGGCATGGGATTCAAATGCAGAATGCTGGATCCATGAGACGGCACAGCACTAATCACTGTCCCATAGTGCTGCCTGCTGAATACAACATTAAGAAATAAAATAAAAAAATCTCGGTTTCTCACTGTCATTGTCAACATGTCTAATGATGTCCAATACAAAAGGGGGCTGGAAGTAAATAATTCATCACCATTAATAAAAAATACACACACATGGCTGATTGTGGTTATTTTGGTCCACTGTTCATTTATGCTTTACAGCAAAAGTAGATTAAAAGGGTAACATCAAAAATATAATCATACTTTAGTGAAATAAATAAATACATACAGTAACATTAATTGCACATGGCATAATAGTTGTGTGATTCACCCTTACTTGTGAATTCAAGTCAGCCTATTTGGTGAGGATGCCTTCCTGTTACAGTGTTTCCAATGAGCTTTAAAGTCACCTTCTGACAAGTCATAATGTTCAAGAGTCCGGGGGTCTCACTGGTACCATTGCTGTTTTTAAATAAGAAGACAAAAATCCAAACAAAACAGCTCACTCAGTTTTAAACAACAGATTTAAAGGTTTTAACTTTAATTGTAACTGGGGAGCTGGCAAAAGAGCAATTAAATCAGAATGTGACAAACACAATGCAGACTGATTCACACTCTCTTCCAAATAACCTAACCGCCCACTCCAAACAAATGAATGTGGACTAGCACTCTACGGAGTAGTTAATTACCTGATTAATGCCAAGTATACGCAATTGTCGTAAAAGCTGACAACATTCCATAAAAGTCAAGACGGATCACATTAATTCATTAAGTGGCACAGATTTAGGAACATTACAGAAGTAACTGACTCTAAAAATCAATAGATGGTATGATAAGGTTTAGGGAGTCTGAGTTTAAAGTTCAAAACAAAACTAGATTTGTAGCCAGAAGATTCTGACCAAAAAAAGAGTACTGAAATCTTAATAAATCTTTCCTTTATTTCCTATTGAAGTTAGGACAGAGTGGCTCTGAGGATAGGGATCTGCGTCGGCTATCAGAAGGTTACTGGTTTGAATCCTGTAAATGCCAGAAGGGACTCTCCTCCATTAGGCCCTTAAGCAAGGCCGTTAACCTGCAATTGCTTCATCCTGGGTATGACGTTAACCTGCATCCAATCCTGCAAGCAGGTCCTACAACTTGCAGGTTGGTGGCAGGATTGGCACTCCAGCCACCGCAAAAAAAAACAGTGTCACCCGCTGCACTCAGGTACTAATCCAGTTCGTCATGTGTTGGGTGCAACAATGCACTATCAGTGCATGCACATATAGAAAAATGTATTCTTAAAATTGATAATCTCTACTGTCAGAAAAATGACCAACAGACCTTGTAAAGGTTTGGGGCAGCCACCCGTATAATATGCCCCGGCTGCAAAAGGTTAAAGTTTAAAGAGTTGCTCACAATACTGAGTCCAAAACAAAAATGAATATGAGGAGGTAGGATGGCGGCTTTAAAGGCCGGTGGAGGAAGTGACATCTTACGGACTGGAAGTGATGTCTTCAGAGGCACCAGAAGCGGAAGAGACATCTTCAGAAGAGCTGGAACCCGGTGGGATTTTTCCGATAATTTCCTGCAAGTGTATGACACTACATATTAGCACATGAGAAAAGCAGACACTATATTTTACTAAGCATTAAGATATAAGAGTTAGGATTAAAAAGACTTATGCCTACATATTTTTATTATTCTGTATGAGATAGAAACCATCATTAAGCCAAAAATTTGACATGCAGGAGAGCTGGAAGGGTCCCTCTCTTAGAGAGGGAATGTGAACTCTTTGGCTGTAAATAATAGTAGCAAGCACCGAGCTAATAGGGAGTAAGGTTAGGCCTTCTCAAACAGAAATGAGGGACAGAGAGGAGTTTGACACCACCTCGTGTAAGAAACATTCTTCTTCTTCTTTCGGCTGCTCCTGTTAGGGGTTACCACAACGGATCATCTTCTTCCATATCTTTCTGTCTTCTGCATCTTGTTCTGTTACACCTATCACCTGCATGTCCTCTCTCACCACATCCATAAACCTTTGTTTAGGCCTTCCTCTTTTCCTCTTCCCTGGCAGCTCTATCCTTAGCATCCTTAATGTTTCTACCCTCATTTCCACTGTCTTTACTTTCCTCCTCTCCTCCTGCCTCTGGACATGTCTTCCCCCTCTTCTTCTCCTTCTTCTTCTTCGGCCAACAGCAGACCAATTTCTGCCAGCACCCTGTTGGCTAACAGTACTAGTGGCGGTCATTGTTAACCCGGGGCTTGACCGATCCGGTATGGAAATTTGTATTGTTGTCCGCATATTGATTTGGCAAAATTTTACACCAGATGCCCTTCCTGACGTAACATTAGAGGAGTGATTAGAACAGTGAAATGATAGGAGTCAGATGAGGATGGATAATGGCTTGTATGATAAGAATTGTAATAAATGTAAGAGATGACTATGGCTGCTCGCTCATTCCATTTCAATTGAGTCTGTATGTGCATCTTACAATAAATCTTGATTCTGCTGCCTGTTCTAAGAATCCGAGGGTCTTTTTTGGGGCTGAGGGTGCCCGTGCTGCCTAATCTGCTTCAACACTCTCAACCTCTCTATTGACTTTAAGAAAATGATTAATAAATGTGACCATGGGCACCATAAAATCATGTGTCATGTGGTACACAGATCATGTGACTAGATGCACAAAATGGCAGTGCCCATGCAAAAATCTTACAAAATGTCAGTAAAACGATGCCTCTGAAATAATGGTAACAACAACAACAACAACATTTATTTATATAGCACATTTTCATACAAACAGTAGCTCAAAGTGCTTTACATATTAAAGAATAGAAAAATGAAACACACAATTATAAAACAAAATAAATCAACATTAATTAACATCGAATAAGAGTAAGGTTCAATGGCCAGAGGGAACAGAAAAAACAAAAAAACTCCAGCGGCTGGAGAAAAATAAAATCTGTAGGGATTCCAGACCATGAGACCGCCCAGTCCCCTCTGGGCATTCTACCTAACATAAATGAAACAGTCCTCTTTGGATTTAGGGTTCTCACGGAAGGGCTTGATGATGATGATGGTCGCGTAGACTTCTGCCTTTTTATCCACCCATCATTGTTGGAGCATCATGAAGCTTTGAGTAGGTGGTGGTGGCGCAGGCCACCACCACAAAGAAACCGGAAAAAGAAACAGAAAAGAGAGTTGGGGTCAGTACGGATTTTAGAGCCACCATGAATAGTTATTTTGAGGAAATTGAACATATAGAGTATCAGGATTAAGTTAAATTAAGATTAAATTGAAGTTATAGAAAAGCCATGTTAAAGTAATGTGTTTTCAGCAGTGTTTTAAAGTGCTCTACTGTATCAGCCTGGCGAATTCCTATTGGCAGGCTATTCCAAATTTTAGGTGCATAGCAGCAGAAGGCCGCCTCACCACTTCTTTTAAGTTTTGTTCTTGGAATTCTAAGGAGACACTCATTTGAGGATCTGAGGTTACGATTTGGAATATAAGGTGTCAGACATTCCGATATATAAGATGGGGCGAGATTATTTAAGGCTTTATAAACCATAAGCAGAATTTTAAAGTCAATTCTGAATGATACAGGTAACCAGTGTAGTGACATTAAAACTGGAGAAATGTGTTCTGATTTTCTTTTCCTGGTTAGGATTCTAGCAGCTGCATTCTGCACTCGTTGCAAACGATTTATATCTTTTTTGGGTAGTCCTGAGAGGAGTGCGTTACAGTAATCTAGTCGACTGAAAACAAACGCGTGAACTAATTTCTCAGCATCTTTCAGTGATATAAGCGGTCTAACTTTACTTATGTTTCTTAAGTGAAAAAATGCTGTCCTAATGATCTGATTAATATGTGATTTAAAATACAGATTACAGTCAACAATCACCCCTAAGCTTTTTACCTCCGTCTTGACTTTTAATCCTAATGTATCCAGTTTATTTCTAATAGCCTCATTTTATCCATTATTGCTGATCACTAAGATTTCAGTTTTCTCTTTATTTAACTTGAGAAAATTACTATTCATCCATTCTGAGATGCAAGTCAGACATTCTGTTAGTGAATCAATAGAATCGGGGTCATCAGGAGCTATTGATAAGTAAAAATAACATCTATATATATACAGTAATACGCTATCATGGCTGTCCATTTGTCTGGCTAGGATTTTAAGTCACCTGTAGCTCGTAAACCATTTGACCTATTGACCTGACATTTGGTACACATACAGTGGAACCTCAGTTCACAACCATAATTCGTTCCAAAACTCTGGTCGTAAACCGATTTGGTCGTGAACGGAAGCAATTTCGACCATAGGATTTTATGTAAATACAATTAATCCATTCCAGACTGTACGAACTGTATGTAAATATATATTTTTTTAGTTTTTAAGCACAAATATAGTTAATTACAGCATAGAATGCACAGCGTAATAGTAAACTAAATGTAAAAACATTGAATAACACTGAGAAAACCTTGAACAACAGAGTAAACGAACCGCTCGCTAAAAACACTTTTTTTTTATGAGTTTTAAGCACAGGGAAAAAAATGAACATTTGAAAAATCCGTAATTTAATAAACCACCAAGAAAAGTAACAGTGCCACAATGCATGCTATAAACCGATCGCTGTAAACAGAACTGAAAACAAAAACAAGCCTTTTCTACCTTATGCGTCCAGCCTTCCCTCTCTCGCTTGCTCGCTCGCTCTCTCTCTCTTTCGTGTGTGCGTGTGTCTCTTTCGCGAGCCTGACGTGCCGGTGTGTGTGTATCTTGCGCACCTGTGTGTGTGAGTGCCTCTGTCTCGCGTGCCTGTGTGTGTGTGCCTCTCTCTCGTGCGCCTCTGTGTGTGTGTGTCTCTTGTGTGTGCACCTGTGTGTGTGTCGCGCTCTCTCTCTCTTGCTCGCTCGCTGCACAGGAAATGTGCAGGGAGAGACTGAACATGTGCAAACCTAAAGGGAAACTGGCTTGTTTGTATACCGAGTGTGTGGTGGTAAACCGAGGCGTTCGTGAACCGAGGTTCCACTGTATACTATGTGATGTCTACTGTCCGCTTTCGGGGTGATGATTGACCTCCATGTGTACAGGTGCCGTTCTCATCCCTATCACCTTCGCTGTCACTTCTCCACCTCTTCATATCTTAAATCATTCTTGAGGTAGATTGAAGACTTAAGTGCCAGGGTAAGGATAACGTTCTAAGTAATTGCAACACAAACACTGATTTAATCAGTTTTAACGCGAAAAGATGCCAAAGAAAGAAGTGAAAAAGCGGGCCACTAGGGTGGAAAAAAGAAGAGCTGCTGAGGAAGCAGCAAGCACATTAACCTCTGAGCAAACGAATGCTAAACATACAGAGAAACAGAATGAAAACTAGGAATGCTCAAGTCAAGTGTATTCACTGCACGTTATAGTACAGGGCACCATTACTGGTGTATTATAATACAAAACATAACATTATCTGTGCAGTCTTAACAGTAGTCAGTTGTATGTCACTTCTGTCTTTGAAATTAAAATATAATAAAGTGGGATCAAAAAATATTCTGACCCCCTCACTTTCTGCACACTACTATTATGTTGTAGATTTAGTGTTAAATGGATACATGTTTTTGCCGATCAATCTATACTCAATAACTTTTAGTGACAAAGTGCAAATATGTTCTCACAAAGGTTTACAAACAGAAGGGCATGTAGGGCCCAGGGTGGATCACAGGCTTCATTAATGATGGAGATGAGTCGGAGTACAGGAAGGCTGTGGAGGACTTTGTCTTGTGGTGTAGGGACAACCTGCAACTCAACATCAGCAAAACAAAAGAGCTGGTGGTGGACTTCCAGAGTGCCAAGGAGCTTCAGAGACAAATTAGCATGCAGGGGGAGGATGTGAAAGTGGTGCAAAGCTACCGTACCTGGGGGTCCATATAAATAACAAATGGGACTGGCCTGACAACACAGTGACTCTATACAAGAAGGGCCAGAGAAGACTGGACTTGCTAAGGATACTCAGGTCTTTTGATGTGTGCAGCAAGCTGCTGGAAATGTTCTACCAGTCCATAGTAGCCAGTGTGGTGTTCTATGCTGCAGTCACATGGGGAAGCCTGTACATCTGTTTTGTTTGTCACTTTATTGAAATATTCAAATGTATCTGTGTTAATATTTTTATGGGTAAGCAGAAATTGCAGATTGTGGAATGGCCGTCCACTTGAATTCCCTCTTCCTGTGTTTAAGATGACTCTGCTTCTGCCCAGCGGTCTGGTCGAAGGCTCTGGCTGCCATGGTGTGTCAATCATTACTAACTGCAACTGACCCTTTGCTACTGTATTCTTCTCAGTATCTTGCTATGGCATTTCAACTCTCCCCCATAGATCTGACAGTGTCTTCTGCCAATTATCCCTGCAGTATTACATGTCATCGACGTGCCTTGAGGAGATAGTGAAAATATAAGCAAAGCACATAAAATTTAAAAAAATAAAAAGCTTCAAAAACAGCACAGTCAGACATTCTCAGATTCTGGTGCTTTTTCATCTTTTCGTGTTTTTTCTTTTAACAGGTTGAGTACAGCCATGGCCAAAAGTTTTGAGAATGACACAAATATTAATTTTCACAAAGTTTGCTGCTTCAGTGTTTTTAGATCTTTTTGTCAGATGTTTCTATGGTATACTGAAGTATAATTACATGCATTTCATACGTTTCAAAGGCTTTTATTGACAATTATATTATGCTTATGCAAGGACTCAATATTTGCAGTGTTGGCCCTTCTTTCTTTTTCAAGACCTCTGCAATTCATCCTGGCAGGCTATCAAACAACTTCTGGGCCAAATCCTGACTAATGGCAGCCCATTCTTGCATAATCAATGCTTGGAGTTTCTCAGAATTTGTGGGTTTTTGTTTGGCCACCTGCCTCTTGAGGATTGACCACAAGTTCTCAATGGAATTAAGGTCTGGGGAGTTTCCTGGCCAAGGACTCTGGGAGTCTCTGCCTGCCTTGGCTTGTAAGGTGTAAAGCGAATATTCCAGGGGTTCATGAAATGCAGAGGTTGGCATACCAGTGTGACATTTTACTTTCAATCGCCCATCCTTCAGGGTAATATGCTGGCTGCACCCTTGACACCTGTGTGTTGATAGTGTGATATCATTTGTGATTCATATAGGTGTGCTCAAACACACTTGGGGCAATGATCTTTATGTGTATGCCAATTTTCACAAATGCAGCTTGCCTTAACAATACCTCATGTGGAGTGATGGAGAAATGTATAAAACTCTGAAATTACCTGTTGTGTTATAAGAGCGTTCAAAGTTTGGTGCAAAATTTAGGAAATGGCTGGTGGTGACTAAATCATTGTTGTTGCAAGGCTGCATTTTACAGGTAACATTACCACTGTTCCATTCCATTCAAACTAATGTGGTACTGAGGTGTCACCCATTTCACGACTGCACTCGGGTCCTAATTTGGGATCCTGAGGTGGTTCGACGTGTGGTGGGTGCAGCAATGTACTATATCAGTGCCTGTATCAGTTACACTTTCATGTCATCTGTCTCTGTGTGGCGTAGATAATAATAATAATAACTCTTTACATTTATGTACAGTGCATCTGAAAAGTATTCACAGCACATCACTTTTTCCATGTTTTGTTATGTTGCAGTCTTATTCCAAAATGGATTAAATTCATTTTTTTCCTCAGAATTCTACACACAACACCCCATAATGACAAAGTGAAAAAAAAATTACTTGAGATTTTTGCAAATTTAATAAAAATAAAAAAACTGAGAAAACACATGTACATAAGTATTCACAGCCTTTGCCATGAAGCTCAAAATTGAGCTCAGGTGCATCCTGTTTCCCCTGATCATCCTTGAGATGTTTCTGCAGCTTAATTGGAGTCCACCTGTGGTAAATTCAGTTGATTGGACATGATTTGGAAAGGCACACACCTGTCTATATAAGGTTCCACAGTTGACAGTTCATGTCAGAGCACAAACCAAGCATGAAGTCAAAGGAATTGTCTGTAGACCTCCGAGACAGGATTGTCTCGAGGCACAAATCTGGGGAAGGTTACAGAAACATTTCTGCTGCTTTGAAGGTCCCAATAAGCACAGTGGCCTCCATCATCCATAAGTGGAAGAGGTTCGAAACCACCAGGACTCTTCCTAGAGCTGACCGGCCATCTAAACTGAGCGATCGGGGGAGAAGGACCTTAGTCAGGGAGGTGACCAAGAACCTGATGGTCACTCTGTCAGAGCACCAGAGGTCCTCTGTGGAGAGAGGAGAACCTTCCAGAAGGACAACCATCTCTGCAGCAATCCACCAATCAGGCCTGTATGGTAGAGTGGCCAGACAGAAGCCACTCCTTAGTAAAAGGCACATGGCAGCCCGCCTGGAGTTTGCCAAAAGGCACCTGAAGGACTCTCAGACCATGAGAAACAAAATTCTCTGGTCTGATGGTGTGAATACCAGGCATCACGTTTGGAGGAAACCAGGCACCGCTCATCACCAGGCCAATACCATCCCTACAGTGAAGCATGGTGGTGGCAGCATCATGCTGTGGGGATGTTTTTCAGCAGCAGGAACTGGGAGACTAGTCAGGATAAAGGGAAAGATGACTGCAGCAATGTACAGAGTTTTCATCTGTTTTCATCATTCAGAGCGCTCTTGACCTCAAACTGGGGCGACGGTTCATCTTTCAGCAGGACAACGTCCCTAAGAACACAACCAAGATATCAAAGGAGTGGCTTGAGGACAACTCTGTGAATGTCCTTGAGTGGCCCAGCCAGAGCCCAGACTTGAATCCGATTGAACATCTCTGGAGAGATCTTAAAATGGCTGTACACCGACGCTTCCCATCCAACCTGATGGAGCTTGAGAGGTGCTGCAAAGAGGAATGGGCGAAACTGGCCAAGGATAGGTGTGCCAAGCTTGTGACATCATATTCAAAAAGACTTGAGGCTGTAATTGCTGCCAAATGTGCATCGACAAAGTATTGAGCAAAGGCTGTGAATACTTATGTACATGGGATTTCTCAGTTTTTTTATTTTTTAATAAATTTGCAAAAACCTCAAGTAAACTTTTTTCATGTTGTCATTATGAGGTGTTGTGTGTAGAATTCTGAGGAAAAAAATGAATTTAATCCATTTTGGAATAAGGCTGTAACATAACAAAATGTGTAAAAAATGATGCGCTGTGAATACTTTCCGGATGCACTGTATTGCTTTTCACACTACTCAAAGCACTTCAGTGAGTGAGGAGTCACTTCCACGCTAGTGTTTTGATCTGGCAGTGCCATGCTGACAGTGTATGTGCCCAAAAGAAGTCTGACTGCATTTTTGGTACCATTGCTCAAGTACTTAAGTGTCTGTAGCTGCACTTTTCATAACTGATGGCAGCTCACTCTTGCATAACAATGCTTGGAGTTTGTCAGAATTTGTGAGTTTTTGTTTGACCACCCGTCTCTTGAGGATTGACCACAAATTCTCAATGGGATTAGGGTCTGAGGAGTTTCCTGGCCAAGGAACCTGGGAGTCTCTGCTTGCCTTGGGTTGTAAGGTATAAAGCAAATATTCCAGGGGTTTATGAAATGCAGAGGATAGCATACCAGTGTAGATCTAAATAAGAAGTTGCATTGCACATGTAATTTGTGACCATGCCTGTGTTGATCAATCACAGGAAGCTCTGCACTCTACTTGTGACTTTATGCTGTAGGAAGAAAAGTAAATAAATATAGGTATACAACATTCACTGCAGCATTTATATAAGTAATATATACTGTACTGTATATGTTTTTCATATAGAAAAGAAACATAATTGCAAACAGAACTTTGCATGATACCTTGGCGAGCTCTGTAAGCCCAGCTGTTTTGTTGAAGGACAAGCGTGCTGCAGATTCACTGGCAGGATGATGCCCGACCTGTTGCTGCATCCAAATGGTGCCATTGTTTGCCTTTACACCTGGTGCAGCTGCGTTGTTCTTATGTGTGAGTGGACTTTTTTGCAGGGAGGTCTTCTGTTCTCTTTCTCCGATGTATAACCCTCGTCCTCATCTGAGTTCACCTCTGCTATAGCACATCTTTATTTGAAAACAGCAGTGTCAGATCGGGGGAAGCGTGAACGCAACTGAGAGAATAAAACTAAATAAAATTAAAAAAAAACACATTAACATTTTCTGAGTACCATAATTTTTTACTGGCTGTCACAGATTCAAATCAAATGTATGTTTTTATTCTATAAAAGTAACAATACGAGCAGCTCACTACTCAAAACAGTGATTCTGGGAAGCGTCCTGAATCGAACCAGCAACCTCTTGATTACGAGTCAGCAGTTCTTACTACTGTACCACCCAAGTGGTTGTATCAGCATTGTACCCTAACCTAATTTCTTTTCCTTCATTTATATTTTTGAATAATAGCGCACTTGTTTTGTTATACTTGTACCTTTTGGTGAAGTGTTTATTTGATATTTGGACTTCAGTCTTCATACATTATACACTTCATGTCAAAATTTTGTTATTAGTACTATAACATGAAAAAGGTTTCTGTTTTAGGTATGTGTTCAACATTTCTTGCATCACATTTCCTGTCAATCCTACATTTACCCAGATCGTTGTAGACACGGAACACACATGAAATACATGTGTCCCAAATAACAATATATTATTTACCCTATACAACTCCAGGCACCTCACACCCAGATAAACAAAACTTAAACTGGGAGAATTTTTTTCCCCAAGTTGAGCTGTGTGGGAGGGGGGAATAACAGGCTGCTTGTGTTGATTGACACATTTACAAAACAAAAGACACTAATGGAGAGGTGCGAAGAAATTTAAGGTGGCCTGGGATTACAACTTTTTTCATGGGCTTCAGGGATTCTAGTGTTAAAGACTTTTTCCTGTTGATCAGTGTGATTTAACTTTATATAAGAATAAAGTGTGAAAACTTCCAAGTGGCGGAATGCTTTTCATAGGCACTGCATATTTTATACAAAATAATCAATCGAGCCATAAGGCAGTGTTTCCCAACCTTTCTTCTGGGCTAGTACACTTTTCGTAACCAAAAACACCCCAAGGCATACCACTCTTCTACTAACCATAAAAACATGATATCTCACACTCGTGCTTGATTATCCAAAGGGGGTGGGACAACCAGAGAAGCCATTAATAAGGCAGCTCTGAGATTAGTGTTTGTACTTAGTGAACACTTTGGTGGCATCACCCAGCTGCTTCAACCTTTTACTCGCCCCTCTCTTCCTTTAGAGGCAACTCGTCTGCTCACTGTCCACTGGTCATGTGAAAGTTGCTGGCGACCACACACCCAGGCAGATGGACTCTAGCAGCCTGGAGATGTGTCTGAAGTGCTCTTAGTGCTGTGTCTGCAACACAACGATTGTGGTACTGCTTTTATGTCAGCTTCTTCAGGGAATCCTGTTCGCCTCAGACAGGTCTTGACAGCATGAGGAGCTTGACCCTCTCAAGTGTAGACCCCAGGTACACTACACTTTTATCTTCACGGCACACCTGGCTAGCAGTCACGGTGCACCACTGTAAAAACACAGTAAGGTTTAAAGTATTATTTAATCTGGTAAGCCAGGTATAGTATGATTGCTTTTTTCCATAACATTCTGTATGATGAATAATTAACCAATATTAATTTCACTTTATGGAAAACATCTATATCTAGCTTAGACATAAAAAGGAAAAAACTTAACATATCTAAACAGCAATGAGTGCATAGCAGTAATAATGGTAATCTTTAAACACTGTACCAGACCACCTACTGTCTCAAACTGACAGCTCTCATTAACCCAAAGGAATTCCAATAAATCAATGCCGTATAGTTCTTTCAGAGTCAATTTTCTACAATATGATGGAGTAATCCTGATATTTCATTAAAATATTGATCAATACGTCAGCCCTGATTTCTGTTTTGCCTTTCATTTTAAAGCCTGTTGAAACACATTTCATAGGCAATGCAATTAAACCATTGTGAGACAGGAGTTAATAGTAAGAAAATTAAAGGCTCACACTAAATTTCTTGCTGCGTATTCATTGTGTAGATAACACCACTCGATAAACTGCAGGGGAAGCACAGAAACAAATGATATGGCTTGCAGACAGGTTCAGATAAAGGGAAAACATACACATTTTTTTTCTGATAGTGCCTCTATGAGGCAAACATCGAAATGCTGGACTGGCAGAAGACTAAAATAAAAATGGAAGTCGTCAGCTAAATTGTAAGCAGAAAGCTGATGGACCAGACAAAAGCAGGTCGTGAGTGCCAGTGAGTGGGAGTCGTAAACTGAATGATCGCTCGACTACAGCATGCATTAGAGAGAAAAACAGAAGCAGCAAGAGACAGAGGGAGCAGAGGGAATGAAACAAAGCAGGATTGTCTTTGTTGGCTTAATTAATACGGTACATGCAGTGCATTCTAAAGCCTCTGCTTGAAGGTGCTAGTGGTTAATGAATAAGTTCATCATTTTGCTCTAAAAGTATTTATTTTAATCATTTGAATTATACTAACATTTGATAGAAGTTTTAGTGCTCACATATTAGGGTCATTTACATTGAATTTCACCCCCAATGACTTTACTTAAGTGATGCAAGTCTTCAGCCAATCCACCAGCACTTCTAGTGTGTATTTTTGGACACATCTGCACTAATTCTGTTTGCTATGACTAGCACGACCTTTTCTTTTCAACTTAGAGGAATCATACAGCATCTGAGAGATTTTTCTCCATTAGCTTCCCTTCCTTTAAAAAGCTTCAGCCCTCCAGCACCACACTCTTACTTTATTTAACAAGCAGCCATTTCCAATGGGATTTCCTGTACCTGTTCAGGACTAAGCGGGTTAGAAAATGAAAGACTGACTGTAGTGAGGCACAAATGTTTTGTAGATGGCTATTGTTCTTGTTTTTTTTATGTTAAAGTCTCAGTCAATGTCTGTGAAGAAGTGGATTCAGAAAGTATGATGACACAGATTCTAATCCTTTCTGTTGGTCTTCAACATGATTTTATTCTTTTACTAATGTAAATCTGTTTATATAATAAATAACTTTGTGCCCTAGTGCCCAAAACCTCCCATAAATTTTTTTTTCACCCTGGACTTTCACACTTTTCCCTTAAGTATGTTACTTCCTTTGAGTATGTTACTCCAAAATGTAATGTTTCAAAATATTTCACCTTCCTGTTCTCTATCTGTCAGAGGCCTAAACATAAAAAATGACAGTTCAAAAGTTCAGTTCCCTGTGCCCTACTTCACAAGGTGGTGTGCTCTTTAACCAACTTTGACATATCCAGAGAATGACTCCATTTTTAAATTTACCAAATTGACAGTTACTGTATATCATTAAAAGGCAATTTCAGGATTTTGTAAGCCAAGTCTCTCCAGTCCATCTCACCGCCCATCCCGTTTTTAGGCAGAGCTTTAGCTATTGGTCTCGAGTGGTCTGGTTTCATGACACTATCTTCAAACAAAGATAAGAACACAAGCACACTCATTCAGGTATCCCCACACACGCATGTATGGCCAATTTACAGTCTTGTCACTTTACGTCACTTAATTTGTACATGTGTGGAGATGTGGCAGGAATCTGGAGTACCTGGAGCAACCTCATATATACCTAGGGATTAAATTTAAACTGCACACAGACAATAAGAGAGCCAGGAAATGAACCTATGTCTCTGGAGCTAACAGGAAGAACTGTAAACTAAAATAGCTCCAAACTTAATTTATATGCAAATAATTTATCAAAGGCAATTGACATTGCGTACAAGTTAAAATTTAACACAGGAAGAAAATCAAACATATCAAAATTGTGGTGTATTTATTAAATCAGCCTAGAGAGATATTAATAATGAAGAAACGGAAAGTAATAAAAGTACTGTATGGATTTCTCCACCTATTCTCTATTCTTATCTTTTCATCTTTCTTGAGTTTTAAACCCCAACAGAGAACTGAAATGTTTTCTGTTACTTAATTTCCCAACCTTCGCTTACTAATTTCATTTTCCCTTCTTTTCAAATTATACTCCCAGATTATTCTGCAAACTTTAAAAGCTCTACTCTAAATCTATCAGTTTCTACTGCACTCTAACTCTGTGTTAGGAAATATGATTTAATTTTGTAGCAGAAGGAATCAAGAATGTTAAAAATGTGTTTGAGCCATCTTTCTTATATTCTAAGTACTGTATATACTCGCATTTCAGTTCTCCCACGGATAAGTCGGGGCTTGATTTTATTGTATAATTCCCTGTATTTTATAATGTCAGTCATATAAGTCAAATGTGGAAAACTCACGGTATTGGTCCAGGAGATTATGATATGCTAACGCCCACCTGAGAGAGTAACCCTAGAATTAACACTAGAATTACCAGAGCCTACGAGAAAACTCGTAAATCTGGCCCACCTTAAATCCCATCACACCTCTCCATCAGCATCTTTTGTCCTGTAAATGTGCCAATTAAGACAAGCAGCAAGCAGCCTACTATTCCATTCCCCCACCGTCACAGAACATTCACAAAGTTCTCCCAGCTCATGCCTTGTTTGATTACCTGGGACTGACGTGCTGGAGTTTTAGAGTCGAAATAATAGATCTTTATTTGGAACACATGCATTTCATGTGTGCTCCATTTCTACAGTAATCTGTGTAAACACATTGTTAAAACAGAAACATTTTCACATTTTAGTAATAAATGTTACAAAATGTAGGTATAAACTATAGAATGTGTGAAGCCTGAAGTCCAAAGATTGAATAAACACTTTCACAAAAGCTTCAATGACGATTCAAGGTTCAAAAGAAAGAGACAAATATATGGGACATTGGGTATAAATTTATGGTACTTGTAAAAGTTAGCTTTTTTCAGTTTCATTCTCTCAATCACGATCACGCTGTATCCCTACCCCCGTCCCTCCTGATCTTAGTCTAAGTAACAGCGGCAGCATAAATTCATACCCGATCTGACGCTGTGCATTTTCAAATAATATTGCATTAGTGCAATGATGTTTTCTGATTGGTACTATTCAGGTCATTAAATGATTTCTTCAAAATGTGAGATATATTGTCTCTTTCTTTCAGGTGTGTAATAGGAACCACAGCATAGAGAGAAGTGTGTGAATTGCAACAGGTACACATGTCGTAAATGTAGGAAGGATGGTCCTTGCGTGTGTGTGAACTGTTAACATTTGAATTTGATGATTGCATATAGCGCTGAACTGACCTCATAAAAGGTCATAAAATGAATAATTCCAAATATCATATATACCTATGTCTCTGTTTTTTTTTTTTGACATCATAAACCATAAGGTGCATACTAATTCTGCGTGAGCAGGAACACTCAATAAAACTAAATAAAAAAAATCAAGTGACGGTGAGATACGAATAAGGCAGATTCACCAGTGTTTGTGTGTCAGCTTTTATCCCTCCATATCAGAGAATGTCCAGTTCCATTGCCTCAAAACACCGCTCACATCTACAGTTATTCCCAGTTTCAAATAAAAACAGTGTCAGATCCTTAGGGTGGTAGTATGTATCGTGACTGAGAGAATAAAAGTGGAAAAAAAAAGGTAACTTTTATAAGTACAGTACTATAAATGTACACGGTCTTTTACAGATCAATGTATGTGTGTACTGCAGTGGTTCTCAACCTGTGGGGCGGGCCCCCCTAGGGGGGCGTGAAAAAAAGAAAACAAGAATCAAAAATATGAAAAAAACATCTGTTGAAACCAAAACAAATTAACTTAAACTACATTCTGATACTAGAACAATAATATAGAGTTAGATAAATGTTGATAAAAGTTAAGTAGGTATAATAAAATATGCATCTACATTTCAAAAAAATGTTAGGGGGGTCGCGATTAAAACTGTTATGAAAATTCCGATCGCAAATACTTAAAGGTTGAGAAATGCTGGTGTACTGTATAATATTAACAATACAATAAGAGCAGCTCGCTACTGAAAACGGCAAATATAGGAGGCAGTCAAGATCGAACCGGGGACTCTTAACTACAAGATAGCAAATCTTACTGCTACGCCACGAAAGCTTTTGAACCTTTCATGAAAGTGTTTATTTGATCTTTGGACTTCAGGCTTCACACATTCTATAGTTTATGCCTACATTTTGTAACATTTACATGAAATCCATGTGTTCCAAATAACACTTCACTCCCAGGTAATCAAACAAGGCACTAGCTGGGAGAACTTTGTGAATGTTCTGCGATGGTGGGGCTGCTTGCTGCTTGTCTTAATCGGCACATTTACAGGACAAAAGACGCTGACAGAGAGGTGCAAACGGATTTAAGGTGGGTCAGATTTATAAGTTTTCTCATAGGCTCTGGTAATTCTTGTGTTATGAGACTCAAATCCAAACTCATTGGTTATGTCAGACAGCGTCGTCTTTGACTCTCGAAATATTCAGGTTCTATGGTGAATGGTCACATCCATTTACCTTTTTTGTTTGCTTCCACTTTTGGCATATTAAGAATGTTATATCTATAATTTAGATGTATAAAATACGAATTGTTTCTAATAGCAATCTGCATAGTCAGACAGCAGGAGAAGGTGATGTGGCAGAGTGAAGAGGAAGAGCAACGACAAGCAAATTGGAGAAGCCACTTATGTCATAGGAAGAAGATAAACAGCAGCCCCAGAATCGGCTGTACAGTGAGCATGAAGCAAGTAGCGGAAGCTGCTTACACTGCCTGATACACACCATTATGACACAAAGATCAACGAGGGTAGTGACGCCCACTGACTGACAATCTAGACACGGGAGGCTCTTCACTGAGGAACACACATTTACTTGTGACCAACTAAGGTCTACAAATTTGATTTTAGGCTTAATTGAAAGCTTGTGGTATAATAAACTTTGGTTAATCTACACATTGGGGTAGCACAGCTTCATGACAAAACAACCTCAGACCATATGCAAACATTGATTCAACATTCTTATATCAATGTTTGCATGAAGAGCAATACTTACACTGTATAGTTAAATTGGTGATGTACTCATGGTTAACACTGGAGAAGAACAATGTGTGGTAAAAATAAAAAAATGTTCTTCTTGCTCTATTTCAGTGCATCCCAAACTCTGTCCTGTGGCCCCCTGTGGCTGCAGGTTTTTGCTCCATCTGACTTCTGTTTTTACTCTAATTAAGAGAGTTGTTATGTCCCAGTTTCTATGTTGAAATTCCAAAACAAAAGCAGTTGTACGGGATAATTTTTTTTCTTTTTAACAATATTTTCATCTTGATTTTCATTCTGCCTTTCCAGGTGTTCTGGTTATTTAATCTCTTATTTACTAATTAGTGGATCTGACACTAAAGTAGTTGCAGCCTTTCATTACTCAATGATGTTTGCCTGGATGTCTGCTCTGCTTGTTTTTAATTGTCATTATTAAGATACGATGAAGGGAGCAAACTACACTGAAAAAGGGCAAAATGATAAAAGAGTTTTAGAGCTAGTTTTGCCATGTGTTTATTTTTTTGGGTATTTCATACACCTGTGGGGAAAATGTCTTTATGCCTGACCTTTGGGGGTCATTGTACAGCACCCCTGAAACAATTTTCAGACTAAGGGTTTTGCTCAGCTGCGGTGGGTTGTCACCCTACCCGGGATTTGTTCCTGCCTTGCACCCTGTGTTGGCTGGGATTGGCTCCAGCAGACCCCTGTGACCCTGTGTTCGGATTCAACGGGTTGGATAATGGATGGATGAATGGGTTTCGCTCAAGGGCCCAATGGATTTTCTGTTTAAGGGCCTTGCTCATGGATCAAACAGAATAGGAACCCTTTGAGCAGTAGATAATGAAATAAGATCTTTCAATGCATATTATGTTTAGAATCACCATATTAGGGACTTTAAAGATCTCAGACAAGTTAGTTACTGTAATGTTTGCAAGCAGATATGGTACGAGAGCGAGTCAGGAAAATAGAGCAAAGATAAAAAGGGGACAAACTCCAGAGATCAAAAGTATGAGCATTGAAATAAAGATGAGAGACAAAAATCATGCTTAATAAAAAAGGACAAAGAAGACTTTACCAAAGATCATTTAGCAAAAAGAGTTTGAGAGAGTGATATGAAAAACTTTTTCAATCTGAATCTTGAAAGTGATTCAGATCAGTCTTTGCCGGGATCAGCATGGCGATCAATAAAACAATGGTA